>NW_017307578.1:363707-401775 GCF_000935625.1 Nanorana parkeri | reverse complement strand
CACCGGCTATAGAGGACTACAAAACCCAGCAATAGTACATTATAGCTGGCGGTATTCTGCATTGTGCTGCATAATGTACTATTGCTGGGTTTTGTAGTCCTCTATAGCCGGTGCCATTCTCCATTAATTGCTGTATAATTTTACACTTTTAATTTCACTATATTGCACACCACACTTTTTTTTTTCTTTTTTACTTCCACCGCTCCAAGCTTGCTTTTGTGATGGACTACAATCTCAATACAAACTAGTAGTCCATCACTGGAGCCATTTTTTTACATTTATTTTAATTTTATCCGATTAATCGATTAATCAAACTTAATAATCGGCTAACTAATCGATTTTGAAAATAATCGTTAGCTCTAATACACATACAGTATATTTCACATACAAACACATATTCACTGTGCCTAGCCTTGCTGCAACTCATTACGAACACCTACTATAATCATAGAAAAGAAAACAAAAGTCAGGTTTATTGTGACTTACATAAATGTTGAACATGATACATTGGCTTTAGTTTTCCCTTGAAAAGCTGTGCAAATGCCTCTACTTAGATACTAGCATATACTGGACATGCCAATGAAGTGATCAACAACTCACTAAGGAATTTTCACATTGTGAGTTCCATTTTAAAACAAATTGCAGAAAAGGTTGTCAATTGATCTTAGCTAGGGTCACTCAAGAGCTTTTCATGAGAGTGATTTTTTTTTTCTTTAATTTCAAAATTGAAATAGTGTGCGCAATCCTTATTGAGCTGCTCGTTGCTGTATTATCTGACCATGCAAGTCAATAGGAAATGTGTGAATCCTGACAGATATAAACTGCCTTCGAAGGAATTAATTAGAATTATTGTTTGTAGGGGACAGAAAGCAGTAAATAACACATTTAGCGATTTGACATATAGGGTATAAGGTAGATTGTCGCAGTAGTTAATAACCTTATAAAATCAGTACAAGCTTACTAAGGTATTCTAATCATAGCTCCGTGGATTAAGAAATACTCAAGCTGTGACATCAGCAGAGACACCTTGAACTTTTGAACATAATGGAAAGTGGCTAAGCATAATATTAGGAATTTCCTAGCAATGATTAAAATGGCTGAGAAAATGGATGTCTCTAACCATGAAAAATACAAATGGTATTTTAGAATACTTTGGTGCATAATTTAAGCATGACAGAGTAGATTTTCATTAAGATTCTCTTTTAATGCTGTTGAACACAGAATTTTTGCAGTGTAGCAATTCAGCTTGTCACTGAATTAACCCATCATTAAAACACATTAAAGTGCAAGTTCATCTTTTAGTCTGCTATAAGTAACATTTTCAGAAAAGATCACAATGACCTTTTTTTGGCAAATGTAGCTTAACTCTGTCATCATTTCTAAGCTTAGCCTAGTTAAAGTGTATGTAAAATATCTATCTATCTATCTATCTATCTATCTATCTATCTATCTATCTATCTATCTATCTATCTATCTATCTATCTATCAGTTCTGCTGCCGTCAGAATAAAAAAAACAAAAACACACCATAGGAATGCATAGCTAGATTCCTATTGGCTATTTAACTTTGCAATAGCCAATAGCAAACTAACTATTGCACCCGCCCTCTGCTGCTGTCAATCACCAGAGGGGGACCTGATGGAGAACTGCAGGTCCCCCTCTGCTGATTGACAGCAGCAGTGGGCTTGTGCAATAGCTAGTTTGCTATTGCAAAGTTAAATAGCCAATAGGAATCTAGCTATGCATTCCTATGGTGTTTGTTTTTTTTCATGGGGCCAGCGGCCCCTAGTCAGAGAAAAAAACAGATCGGAAGGAAAGTTGTACCCTTTCTGAGAGAAAGTGTTTCTCTCCTGGGCGGCTGGGTGCCATATTAGACTCTCAGAGCGTCCAGGAGAGTAATGACAGATGGCGTCCCTGGTTACCAGCTAACGAGGGATGCCATCTGTCATTACACACTTAGAACCCGGAGAGGCAGCTGTGATATCATAGCGGCCCGGCCGGGTTCTCAGTGTGTAATGACGGCATCCCTGGTTACCTGGATTCACAGGGATCAGTTACAATTTTGACAGTGGGTAGCCCTGCTGGATTGACAACAGTCAGTTACCTAATTGACTTCTGTCAAAAGAGCTGGGCTGAAAATATTGGCTGAACAGTGACTGCAGCCAGTCAGCTTCAGTCACTGGGTATTCTGACAGCAGCAGGCATCCCTTGAGGGGGACATTCACACTCTTTAGCTTCTGCCGTAGGCAGCTGAGTGAATGACCGACCTGAAGTGAGCCGAACACTGTTCGGCTATTCACTTCAGGCTGGTACGGCTGATTTCACATCGGCTTGCTTCACATGGCTTTGGGTCGGCCGAACATGCTCGGCATGTTCGGCCTGCAGAACAGAAAAATAGTTTTAAAAGTTTAAAAAAAGTAAATAGAAAACGATTGTGCGGAGCTAGCAGTGACAGCTAGCTCCGCCCAATAGTTTCCTATTGTCCGGCGGCTCTGCTGCCGTAAAAAAAAAACTCTCCCGGGTGCTCTGGGAGCCTCCCGCTCCCGGCCGCCCAGGAGAGAAACACTGATTTATCTTTTTTTTTTCTTTATTCCGACACGGAGCCATATCAGAATAGAAAATAAAAATATTAATAATTTTTCCCATTGAAATGCATTGCTACATTCCTATTGGCTATTTCAATTTGCAATAGCCAATAGTAAACTAGCATTGTGCCCGCCCTCTGCTGATGGACCTGATGGAGAACTGCAGCAGAGGGCGGGTACATTGGCTATTGCAAATTGAAATAGCCAATAGGAATCTAGCAATGCATTCCAATGGGCAAAACGACTTTGCTTATAAAGAAATGTAATTTATAGTCAGGCTTTGTACCGTTATCAGACACACGGTGGTCTGACCAAAGCTTTTGTTAATGAAGTAATTAATGCAAAAGATTAATTAGGGAATTCAAAGCAATTAATAATAGTAGCAGAGAACATTCTTTTACAGTGATATGTCTCCCCTGATCTTAGGTCTGTCCCTCAGGAGCAATTTAATAAAGGTCATGAGAACACGTGACACTTCTGCTCCACAACAAACATCTGTAATTGAATGGCAGTCTGCACATAATTGCTGCTTAAATGGTTAGCAGTTGTCAAAAAGCTAATAGAATGAAATAAATAAAGCCAATTAATATGAAAAGATGCTTACCACTGGTCAGCGTTAGTCTGCAGCGTCAGATAATGAATGGAAAAAGATTTAACTGTCATTTTTTTCAATTATGAGTACTGTACACTGATGAAAGGTTTGCCATTTTCCTTATTACAAAGTATTAATAAACGCACATAAAATTATTCTCATTATAATTTTGATTGTAATTGTATATAGCTTATTGGAAACAGATGCTTCAGGCTTTTTACTGTGCTTCTGGGTGGGACAAAATACTTTGAGGGTTATTCACAATGCTGCCGAAGGCAACGGTTTGAATAACCCACCCGAAGTGAAGTGAGTTTGCAGTTAAAGGAGATGTAGATTTTAGCTTTCTGAAGCACTGTTTATAGTAAACAATTCAATTTTTAAATGAAAAAATCTTTTTCACTTTTTTTTTTATGTATCTCTGGGGATCTCCTGTAGCATCTTTGCAGACACTTTGGGGGGAATTTATCAAAACTGGAGCAGATTTGCACTGTAACCAATTAGCTTCTCTGTCTCATTTTCAAATCTTATCTGAACAAACCAAAGATAGATGCTGATTGGTTGCCATGGGCAACCAATACAATGGATTCTCTGATTGGGTGAGGTGTAGATTGTGACGGCATCTGCCCCTCTTTTCCATTTAGAGAACCCTTTCTATTCATTGAAAAAAATACAAAGCGTTCTTTCAGTGGCAGCGGTGCCCAGCAAGTGATGCCCTGTGCTCAGTGTGGAGAGGCAAGGCTGCAGGAGCTGCATGTGGCTGTGAATTAAAAAAGTGATTTTTTTTTTAGCATCCCCAGCAGCCCTCCGTCAGGTATGGCTACTTACATTAAAGCAACATTTTTTCAGGCAATTTAAGTATGGTAGGACTTCTGTTACTTTTCATTTATCTATCCCAGTAGGACAATTACATAGTAGCTTTAAGTTTACATCTTTGATTTAGCATATTTATTTGCTACTGGTATAGGGAACTCTGCTCACACTTTCATACATGTAACTATGTGGGACTAGAGAGTTCTGCTTAAAGAACACTTCTAGGGAACAAGAAATAAGAAGAAATCAATCAGGAATCAATCAATTAGGAAGCTACTAGTGCTATTCAGTAAGCAAAGTGAATCCTAAAGTCAGAAAGTTTACTTAATTCACCCTAAATTGAGTTCTGTGGAAATCCTAGAACCGATGGATTACAGTCAATAGGGGAAGTAGTGGAATGGTGCAGTAATGCAATGTTTGGTTGAAAACTGAACTACTCAGCCTGTAACCTGTGCTCCCTGAATGCTTGTCGAAGTATAACTTTCAACTTTGAATGGAGTGTACTTTTAATATGGAGTACTGGGGTTCACAAGTACATTACATCAAAACACAATGCATACCAAACAGTACTTAACAGATCACAGTGTGTGTTCCATTGTGTAGCGAATAGTTCTAATACTATTTACTATTACTGACTTTAAACACAAATGATGTAGCCTGTTTGTACCATGCAATAAAAGAAAATGTAAGCCATGAATTACTTCCTACTGCTTTCTAATATATAAGGAATTGTTTGGCTTGTTGAGGCAGCTGCATTAAAAAATAACAGTGTTGTTGGATAATTTATATCTAATGTATTTTTGTGCCTTGTTTTGCTCTTTTTGCATGTTCAGCTATGTTGAGTTTTATAATAACTAGCAGCTATACTACAACTTTAATGAGATTCAAGGCATTTTTGTTTGAATCCTTACACAATGCTTTTTTAAATGAGATTTGTAAGATTGGGCTCCGAGCCAGCTTTACAGAACTCTTGCTATGTGAATTTCAAAATCCAAGATAAAGAAACAAAAAAAAAAAATAAAATCATAAAATATGTAAACCTTCACCAGAATAATCAAGTGGTTCATAAGAAAGAATCCCTAAACAGGACTGAACTGTGCAGCATCAAACCATATTTAATGATGAAGTATCTTGTTATACGCATTGTTGGACAATAATCAGAAATGATACTGAATTATTGAATATTTCAGATTATACAGTTTTTGCAGTAATTTGACTAGCTAAGAATACATAGTAACTGCTGAGTTGAAAATAAAATTCCTAAAGTGATTTATACGCCAAACTGGTTTTAACACTTTTTTACTTACAGCTGTAAACCAGAATATACTGTAGGAAAGATGTACACTGTTATCGTAAATAAGAAACTGATGGTTGCTGAAATAGCAGATAACCTAGTGGTATAGAGATGGGTGCTAATTATATTTCTTTCTCTGTTATCTTTGCAGATCCCTGTCACACAGCATGACATGTGGTGTCACCTCACAACAGGGTCCAGATAACAAAGCAACTTAGTGACTCAACAGTAAGTCATTTTCCTACTTCTTGCTCACAAAGAAATACAGCCCCTGTATTACATACTCAAACATGCTCAACCCTAGGAAAAAAAAACTAAGGTCTATTAACCAGTTGACATCCGCGGTGTTAAACCCCCTTCCCATCCAGGCCATTTTTCAGTGTTCAGTGCTGCGGTACTTTGACTGACATTTATTCCGTCATGCAGCGCTGTACTGAAATGAATTTTTTTGGGGACAGATAGAGCTTTCTTTTGGTGGTATTGCTGCTATATGTGAAACACCCGGTAACGGGTGTGTGCAACGGTCGGGTCTTTTCTGCCCGTGCGTGCCCGCTAGGGGGCGCGCGCGAGCAGAAAAAAATTGCCGTCAATTTTTTGCCGGCAACCCGCAGATGTAGCAGTGCCGTCCGTCCGTTTTTTTACCACGGGCGGACGGCAAGAGGTTAAATAAATATTTACCTGCCTGATTTTTTTTTTTACTTGCCTTTTTTGTTCCTTGAAATCCATGTGCTCTTCTCTCTGTGGCTTCCTCTTCATGTGCCTGCATCCTACGTAGGGTGCCTGGCCCATAATGATGACGTGGAGCCAATTTCTTCTTCGGCTTAGTCTATGAATGCACGAATGTCAGCGAGTCAGCCTGTAGACCAACTCAGGGGCATGCAGTTTAGGGTGACAGAGCTGCTTCTTCTTACATGTACAGTGGTGGACATTGTCACACTAGAAAAGGAAGTTACTTACAGGCAGGGTAACCAGGCAAAAAGAAGAAAAGAAAACAATTACCATGCCCCAACATGCTAAAGTTAAACTGCTATTTTATGATTTTTTACTTGTAGGTTTATCTACACTTTTAAGTGAACTTTTCCACTCAAAATATTGTGAAACTGCAGCATTCATTTTAAGCAGGAACCCTTAGATGTCCACTTGTGCCTTCAAATATGTTTCCAAGTGCTTTAGTTCTCTGAAACACCGGTACTCCAACATAGAGCACTCTGATTTGCTATTACCAACTTTGCTTCTGTCAAGGGCTGGCCTTCCCCCTTCTGCAACTAAACCCATCATACTTTCAAGGGGCAAAGGGGGTTCTTCACAGTAAGATCAGTTAGGGTCTGGAACTCACTGCCACAGGCGGTGATTTCAGCAAAAAATGTGGAATTGTTCAAGAAACTTTTGGACGATTTCTTAAGGGACCGTAATATACAGGGGTACGGGTACTCCTAGAATGAGATCCTAATAGGTTGGACTTGATGGACTAATGTCTTTATTCAACCTCAAATACTATGTAACTATGTAACTTAAGAAGTTTGGTGTGGATGGGAAGGCAGCTGAGATCCGTGGTGTTTGAAAAGCGGATGGAACATGTATGCAGACACCTGATGTTGCCCAATTTACATTCATGCTGTAAGAACATTTTGATTGTAATGCTTCCTAACCATGACTGTTTTACTTTATATTTGTACTCCAAAAATCAAGTAATACATATAATATTTTAAAAAAAGGTTCTGTAAACTTGTTATTGAACATACCACCCTTTTTCATGCTGATTACGAGCATTTTAACATTGGTAAAGTTGTTTTGGGACAGGCCCGCAAAAGATCTGATGCACAGTAGACATGCTAGCCTGGGGGGTGGAATAGGAGCTGGTTAATGTGCAACATAGCATTCTTCTAAAATTTGGCAATAGGTTTCCACCTCCTCCCTGGGCTGCTAAAGAAGTCTGCTTTAACATTTATCAGTATACAGTATGTGTGTATGAAAGATATAAAAAATGAAATCACACACATTAACGAAAAAATATTTTAAATGTTCTAGATTTAACATGCAATGGGTGGAATTTACTAAAACTGGAACAGGCAGAATCTGGAGCAGTTGCTCATGGCAACCAGTGTTTTAAAACATTCCCCTCAATGTATTGAAAATTTGCTCCATGGCAGCTCACCACTTCCTTGTTTCTCACTGAAATCCTTAGTAGGGAAGTGAAAGCTCCTCCATCCACCTTTAGCTATTTGCAAGTCAATGGCATATGTTTTTGACTTGAAATACAATTTAATACATAGACCAGTAGTTTCCAGGCAGAGTCCTAATCAATCTTAGCCATATAAGAGCTTCTTAGAGTACGTGTTTGCTTATATTTGACGGTACAGGAGCTACATTACAGGGCAAATAAATTAAAAAGGAAGACATTAGGACACATGGCGGTACAAAGATAATGACATAAATAAAGGAGTAAAGCAGTTAGATGAAAGCCATAAGATGATAAAGTAGTACTGAAAAATGCTTGCTGGGCTACACTATGGCCGTTTATCCAATATTATTTCCCAAAAATGACATTTTAGTATTGGTAGCAGCAAAGAAAAATTATCCTTTTGAATGTTTAAAGGTTGTGCTGCTTTGCTAAATGAATAATGTTAGCACAGAATAGCATTTTGGGGACGATAATATATTACTAACATCTAACATTTGCTGTTAGATAATAGGCAATTTCCTTTTCCTTGCAATATACAGTAACTACTGACTGTACATTAACAGGGCTAAATGAAGGAATATAAGCAGCTCAGTACTTAAAGTGTATGCAAACCCTAACAATGAACTTCTTATTTGTTTAAGTTTGTTCTGCTAACTACAGTATACCATTCAACATTTTTTTGTCATTCTATTTGCCAAGTTAAAAAAGTACTTGTGGATTTTGCCAGATATGTTGTAAGGTAATATAATCCTGTGCTCTCTCTCTCTCTCTCTCTCTCTCTCTCTCTCTCTCTGCAAGTTATGGAGATGAGGGGAGGAAAGGATGAAGAGAGGTCTATATTCTGTGTTTTTGTAATCCATGAGAAATAAAATAGGCAGAGCTCACAAAAAATACACTGAGGGGGGGTTATCAATACTGGACAGGCAGAATATGGAGCAGTTGCCCATGGCAACCAGTCAGCTTCTCTCTATTTTGTTCAGTTAAGATTTGAAAATGAAAGAGAGAAGCTGATTGGGTGCTGTCCACAGCTACTTCACATTTTCTCTGCCCCAGTTTTGATACATTTCCCTCACTTTGTTGTCAAAGAGGAGGTAAGGAGCACACTATGGGGTCTATTCACAAAGCTGCCGAAGGATCTAGCCGTAGCTTCGGCCAATCCTTCAGCTAGCTTCGGCCCCAGGACCCCTTTGGTTCAGTAGAACCGAAGGGCTGCTGTACGGGCTATTCACTATAGCCCGTACAGCTCCCGAACGTGGCCGAGCGGCTCAGTCGAGCCGAACGCATATGCCTCGGCTCGGCTGAGCCGCGCTGAAAGCCGAATTATTGTACCACATGTGTGCCATTGCATTCAGTTCTGTGCATGTCCACACTTCTGTATACAATGACCAAAACTAGTGATGTGCCCTCTGTAAAACAAACATTTCCCCCTATAATAATATTATTTACAGAAGGCAACTTGAAGAATTGCTCACACACTTGGGAGTCTAATTCAAAATCATGTGGATAGGAACAGATTTTTTTTTTTCTTTTTGGTTGCCATGTATATTGCTTTTGCCTAGAATTTCTAACACAGGGGTCTCAAAATACGGACTGCTTACCTGACTTGCGGGTGCAGCTACTTGGTCTGCATCTGTCAGAAGCAGATCACATAGCTGTTCCTGTCAGTGTCGGCACTCAGTTCCTTTTGACCAGCGTTCTGACAGTCTTTACTGTTCTGACAGTCTTTACTGAGCGCCGGCCAAAAGGATGGATTATTAAGGTCTGCACCAGCCAAAAGGTGCAGACCTTACTAATGAACCACTGGATCACCAGCGATTGTGCCTCCCCTCCTCCTCCCTGGAAGAATGTAAGCAGGTGACAGGGCTCTTTATTTTATTTTATAGGTGTGTGTGTGCGGGCGGGGGGTTGTATTATTATGTATAAGTGTATGTGTGTATTTCTGTGTGTGTGTGTTGGGGGGTGGGGGGGGGTTGTATTTTTCTGTGTGTCTGGGGGCCCATTTAGACCTGTAAGTTAAGGTGCGTTTTAGGGATCCGTGCATCAGGAGCTTACCTTTTTCTGAAATAGGATTCCCTAATCTGCCGCATGCAGCAGCTGTCACACGTTCAATTTAATGATCAGGTGACCGGTGGAACACCGCATGTCATCATATGTGATATAATTACATGCAGTTAGAAAATAATCACTCTCCCTGTATGCATGATCGATGCATCCAGGGATAATGCTTGATTGCTAACCACATGTAATCATATCACATACGATGCATAAACATGTGAGTCAGCGTTTACATGCAGCAGCTGTCACCTAATCATTAACTTGAATAGTTGACAGCTGCCACTTGTAAACAGCAGATTTGGGATTTTAGCTGCAGGAAAAGGCCAATTCAGGACACAGGAATCCCTAATCGTACCTAAACTTACATGTTGAATGGGGCTTTACTGTGTGTTCACAAACAATAGCAATCAAAGTTAATCCCCCAGCGCTAACAGTGATCAACTCTCTATTCCACTTCTCAAATAGATTGGCACCAGGAGTGATGCTCCTCCTTAGATCGGAAAGCTCTTGTCCATACATGTAAAGAAACACAAAACAGAGAATCCACCCTGTGCAGTACTGTTTTATTGGTATAAATTTGTTTAAAACAATATAGGCTACTCACAAGTGTAACAGTGTACAAGCTTGTCAACAGACTCGGGGAATAAGAAGCTGTGAATACAAGGATTCCATACGGACTCTTACAGTCTTCGATCAGAGTAACACTGACACCGACATCAGCTGTGAGTGCAGTGGTTGGCATCCATTAAGTATCACATAATTATACATTAGATTGCAAACACAATTATATATAAAACCATAGATAATAGACTTCATATTATAGATCATATAATAGACGGGTCCTAGAAGTCTAGGATCTCCTTCATTATTCTATATAAATAATCCATAAAATCTCATGTATGGGCTAAAAAAGGATTCAAAATGATAATATCCATGATCATTAATATTGTAAATCATAGCTAAAAATATGTCCTTGAGAAGGAAATGTAGCATATACAATTACATAAATTTATATACATTTCTTAAAGGCTGAAAAAACTGAAAAGTCTAAAGTGTAAAAGGAGGGGGGATGACCCATGTGCACACGAACTTCGAATCCTTGTATTGACAGCTTCTTATTCCCAGTGTCTGTTGACAAGCTTGTATGCTGCTACACTTGTCAGTAGCCTGTATTGTTTTTAACAAATTTATACTAATAAATCAGTACTGCACAGGGTGGGCGTTCTGTTTTGTGTTTCATTATATTTATTGTTCTGTATTTGTGTGTGCATTTCTGCTTGTGGGGCTGTGTGTGCACATATTTCTATGTGTGCGTATTTCTGTTTGTGATTATTTCTATGTATGTGCATTTCTGTGTGTGTTTTTCTATGCGTGCATATTTCTGTTTGTGTGTATTTCTGTGTGTGTGTGTATTTCCATGTGTGTGCATATTTCTATGTGTATGCATTTCTCTGTGTGTATTTCTGTGTGTGAGTGAATGTGTGAATCTGTTGGTCCTCTATGATTACGATGAAAGCCTGTAGGAAACAAAAACAAAAAACAAACAAAATAACGCACATATACTGACACTGCACACATATACACATGAATATATACTAATATGACACCTTCAGAAACATTAACATGCATGCCAACATAATTCACATACATCCTGACAATACACACACACAAACCATCACAAAAATATACTGCCATTGCATATAAAGAAACTACCACGAACACATATACTGACATTATAAACCCACACAGACATTAACACCGGTACCATATATAGTTACATCATATAAGTATGACCTTTTATGACAATTAGCAAGCGGGCCCCATGGGAGATAAAAGTTTGTCCAGTGGCCCCCAAGTGAATTGAGTTTGAGATCTTTGTTCTAACAGAACCCCTATATTAATTTTTTATGTATTGTAAAAATGTTTTAAAAAAAACTACACTATGATTTTTCATGTTTGTAGTTATTCTGTAAAAAAATGAATACATAAAATACTTATTAATTACAATGAAGATAATTCAATAAATGCATAACATAATCAATAATTATAACATCATTTATATGAGCTCATCCATAATCTCTGCAAACGCAATTGATTCAGCATATGTAAACTTAAGACCATCAATGAATCAACTGAATCAGCTAATGACGGCAAAAAAAACCTGACAGACTGTCTCCATTGTGGAGATTAATCACACCTAATCCAAAGTAATAATAAACTTCAAAGGCTTTCAAATTCCCTACCTGTTTAACCTAATGAAAATGATCGTAATAGTCTACATGTTGCCTTTCTATGCAATGCCTGTCTAGTGATAATAAATATAAAGTTAATAAGCTGATTTTTGATTGCTCTAAAGAATGCACAAATATGTGTGTCTATTGTATGTGTATATTTGATTATCGGTATCATCAGTGCCTAGAAGCTTGGTTGTAAGTCATTGCCAGGCAGGATCTAGGTGTCTGATGTGTGTCTAGGCAGTGGAAGAAGTAACCATGCCAAGATTCTAGTTCAGAGGATAGTTTGGGGAATCTTAGTGGGCATGAGAAAACCACTTAAGCTGCCACACAACTATTAGAGTACACTAGATTGTATGCAAGATTTGCTTCTGCCTTTGCGTGTCTAGCCAGCTAGATTTGGCGAGTCTCTCTCCAGTGGTGGTCAGTGGTAATGCAGGAGATTGAGTGGATGTACTTCCTCTAGAGGTTATAGTGCCTGGGTTAGCTATCCTGTACTTGCTAGTGAGAGCAGTGTATGTGGTTTGTGAAGCCTGTGTGTCAGTCTGCTTGAGTGCACAATTCATGGACTAGGAGTGTCCGGGAAAAGGTTTCCCACAAGCCTGTAACTTGTGGGTGGTGGCAGCTTAGATTGGTTGATTCGTGTGTGCGTGTTGTGCTTTACGGCTGCTTCCGTTGCGTCTGTGGACTGGGAGGCACTCTGGTGGTTCTCGTGACCATCTACCAGCTTGCTGGCCGATCTCCGAGGACATGCAAAGGACGGTGATAGCCCAAGCATCGTCCAGCCTTCCCGCGACCCATACCCCCTTGGTGCCTCCCCTCCTTGGTCCACCTTTCTGTGAAACTTGGTGGCAGCAGTGGGATAACAGCATTTAGTGCCTGTGTTAAGTAATTAAACCTTGTGCTAAAGGCTAGAATTCCTTGTGAGGAGTAACCAGTCATCAAAAACTGATCAGTGCATATTTTGTTGTTGTGGCATACAGTACTTGCAAACAGTTGTTGCCGTACCCATTTTTTTTTTCTATATTTTATTTGATAACACTTCGAGATAGCCACCTTCGAAATGATAACCTGCTACAAGAGACAGTCCCTCGAAACCCTGATTGACCTCTGTGAGCTAAAAGGGATCGATATGGTTGGCAAAACAAAGAATAAGCTCATCTGCGCTTTGATAGAGAAGGAGGTGGAAGAGAGTACCATGGCAGGCGAGTCCAGCAAGAGTGCCAATGTCTGTCTTTGGAAAGCACCCAAGAGCTTTTGGAAACCGATCACCCCTATAGGTGCCATCATCTCATTTTACAGTTCCAAGAAATTGAAAAAGAGCACCTACTGAAGACGGAAAGAGCTGAAATAATGCACCAACATGGGATGGTTCATCTCCAGTACGAGATTGCATCCTTACAACCATCTACATCAGGATCTACAGTAGTCAAACCTACATCTGTGGAGACCTGAATGTGTAACCAAGTTTAGCATATCACCGGCCACTGTCCAGAGAAGAGGAGGTCTTGTTCCCCCATCAAGTGTGAAAAGTGCATCCGCTACAGTGTTGGGGGACTCCCAGAAAGCCTCAGCTTTTAACTAGCGGCCTTAGGAGAATAGATGTATTCTTTCTCCTTTGAGAGAAGCAAACAACTTTTTTTCTCTTTTGGTTTTTCTCAATATTTTTTTTCTCCTAACAAGATTCTGTAGCTTCCGCAGTGCTACCAAGGCTCCGTTTTTGCAGCTTCCATATCAGTTACTCCTGGCCTCTGCCCAGACCACACCAGGAAGAAGCTGTGGATCAGGAGCTCAACACGGCATGGTTAAATAAAACCTGAGCTCACTCATTGTTTACACTGCACACATACATATGCCATAGTCTTTGTACCCAGAAAATATGCTTCAATTCCTGTTCCACAAGCAAGAGTGTCACAAATAATCTCAGTGCAATTGTTTTAAAAAAAAGAAAAGCTTTTTTTTACATATGCTTTTCTGCAACTAGTCTGTATGTAGCATACAGTACAACTTTTAAGGTACAGAAGTCATGGATATTTAACATACAGCACAGTAATTAGAGTATGCCAGTCAGGAGTATGTACTGCACAGTGTCCATTACAGATTTCTGACTGCTGAACTTGTATAATGTGGCATGTATTGCATACTCCTGACCACTGCACTTTGTATACTGTGCTGTACATTGCATACTCCTGACCACTGAGCTTCCCACATACAGAGTGCAGTGGACAGGAGTACTTAAAACAGAACTAAAGGCCATGTATATTCACCTCTCGTCCAGTGATACAATATCCACCTGGCCATTGACAGTGCCAACATCTTCAGCCATCTTGATTGGCACAATTGCATGGGAGTTAATTCATGCAAGTACTGAGGCATACTGACAATATACTAAGTTCTAAAGTATTTTGCAAACAGGAAGCCAAGAAACTTTAACTGCAGAAGAGACATATAGTATGCTCGCAGTTTTTTTTTTGACTGGGACAAGTTCTGCTTTAACACACAGCACAGAGTGCAACGCTAAGACATACTGTATGTAATGTACAGTCCTTCTAACTGGGTGTACAGTTTAAGACAACTCCTTAAAAAAACTATTCAGCCACCCTCAAGCAACAATTCCTCGCCACCCCAGGCAAAAAGTTTGATCACAAAATCCCCAAACAAAATCCTCCCCTTGTAGTTAAATAAACCCTCTGCCCAAGCAAATCCCCCCTAAGCAAAAAATCTAATTTCCCTCATCTTGCCGTTGCCTGCAAAAATTCCCCCCCAAACAAAATTCACACCTTCCATTAACCATCCCAAAAAACCCACCCCTATTGAAATCTCCTTCCTCTAAGCCCTTATCCCCACACCAGCTGTTAGGATATTTGCACTACCTTCCTCATGCCCCTCTAAGCCAAAATCACCCCAGCACAAATTTCCCCATACCTGAAATGTGCTCACCAGACCTCAGATGTAGTGTCACATGGTGGAGTGAGGGGAAGTCTCAGAGCCAAAGAGGGGAGCTTTCCTTAGCTCTGCATGTCTGCTGTGTCTGAGGTTGAAGCGGGCAGCCTCAGGGCCTGGACCATCCACCAATGGTGATGGCCATGATGCCATGATGCTTTTCTTAGTTCACCTAAGAAGAACAGAAGGCATATAAGCAGCATTATTTGGATGTCCTGTGCACACTGCAATGTGAGACTGCACCATGCACATTAAACATTAGTGTATTATTTGCTAGATGGGTTAAAGAATCACGTTCAATTATAGCCTGTACATTATTTAGCTTCTGCAATACCACAATACAAGCATACTATAGCGGTCTATCCTAGCTTTTATTGATCTCCTTTTAGTAAAGCAGGCCCATTGTCTGGGTATTCTCTTTCCTTAAGATAATTGCACATAGTATTAAACTATGCTATATTCTTCAGGATTTGAACCAATCCAATTTTTCTAAGCTATCCCTTTTCAGGTGCATCTAATCACTGGTCACCGCATGGCCCGTAACCACAGGTGCACTAACCACTAGTCATCATATGGCCCATATTCAGTTTTAGTATATACAATACTAAAACAATACAATACCTTAAAATAGTATGTCCTTTTACATATTGTGATGGTTTTAACTTTGGACAACATAGAGCAGTGGTGGCGAATCTATGGCATGTGTGCCAGAGAGGGCACACAGGGCCCTCTCTGCTGGCACGCGAGCCCAGGTTCAGGGGCCACCTCTGAAAATAAGTCCCACTCTCCCCGATCACCTCAGTAGGCGATCCGGGCCAGTCACATTCAGGCAACGGTGGCCTCTAAAAAGGCATATTAAATAGCTGCTTGCTCCTCGCTAGGACCACGAGAGGCCCCAGCACACGGCCATCTAACATGCCTGTTTGGAGGCCGGCGCTACCTGATTGTAACCTGCCCGGATGGCATACCGAAGCGTTCCAGGATGGTCAGACTTATTTTATTTAGATAGCTACAGCCGTACAGCCCTCCTCCCTGAGAGCCGCACAGCCCCCTTGAGAGCCAAACAGCCTCCCCTGAGAACCTGTTTAGAGGCCGCCACTGCCTGATTGTGACCGGCCCGGATCGCATACCGAAGTGATCCGGGATGGTCGGACTTATTTTATTTAGAGAGCCGCAACTGCCACCCCACGGAGAGCTGCACAGCCCCCCCACGAGAGCCACACAGCCCCCCTAAAAGTTGCAAAGCCCCCCTGAGAGCCTGTTTAGAGGCCACTGCTGCCTGATTGTGACCAACCCGGATCACATAGCAAAGCGATCTGGGATGGTCGGACATATTTTATTTAGAGAGCCGCAACTGCCCTCCCCCGAGAGCCCCACTGAGAGCCGCACAGCCCTTCTGAGCGCGTACAGACCGACTGAGAGCCTGCAGAGCCCCATGGAGAGCCACACAGCCCTGCATGAGCCTGTACAGACCACCTCAGAGCCGCACAGCCCCCCTGAGCACATACAGCCCCCTGAAAGCTGCAGAGCCCACAAGAGCCCATACAGCTCGTCTGAGAGCTGCACAGCCCATCTGAGAGCCCACACAGCCCTCCAGAGACCCTGTCAGGCCACCAACCCAGAGCATCACAGAGTATGCAGCTTATATTATTCTGCATTGCTGTATAATATATTGCTGGGATTTTTAGTCCTTTATAGCTGATGGTATTATTCTGCATTGCTGTATAATGTATTGCTGGGATTTGTTGTCCTCTATAGTTGGTGTTATTCTGCATTGTTGTATAATGTATTGTTGGGATTTATAGTCCTCTATAGTTAACTGTATTCTGAATTGCTACATAATGTATTGCAGGGATATATAGTCCTCTATAGTTGGCGGTAGTCTGCATCGAAGTATAATGCATTGCTGAGATTAGTTCATCTACAGGTTGGAGTCAGTGGCAGAACTACCAGGGCCATAGTGGTCACAGCTGCAACTGAGCCCTGGTGCTCCACCACT
The DNA here is from genome assembly GCF_000935625.1 of Nanorana parkeri. Lineage (NCBI taxonomy): Eukaryota > Metazoa > Chordata > Amphibia > Anura > Dicroglossidae > Nanorana > Nanorana parkeri. The sequence goes on along the minus strand of NW_017307578.1, from coordinate 385,082 downwards.
GACTCCAAGCTGTAGAGAGACTATTCCCTTGCAGTGTGCTGCGTGACATGTACCTTAGTAGCACACTGCAATGGAACACTTCACTCATTAGCACAGAAAAAAAGGTACATGCCACTCTGTAGTGTAGCTAAAACCTCTTGTATTGCATTTTTCTTCTAAGGTTTATGCACATAAACAGTTCAGACGGTCGTATAAAGTGTTTTTCTGAAATAAATCATCAGTATTCGGGTCTAAGTGCGGGGTTGGCACTTTGAGACACATAAGTTGGTTTAGTGATCCAGTTTGGGCACTCGGGCTCAAAAAGGTTTGACATCACTGACACTGAAAATATTGAGTATAGTGTGGGAGTAAAATTTAAAAAAATCGCAAATAATTAGTTTTTTTTAGGTTGTTGAGTAAGTAACCTGGTTTAAGCACATTCCAAAACATCCAAAATGCTGGAACCTTTGCTATACTTAGCTGTAAAATAAACATTTTCAAGTATAGTGCATTCCCCACAGAATGTAAACAGAGCAATGTGTGGCTGTTCACACTAGATCTAAGAAAAAGACAAAAAACAAAACATGTCTCTGAGAGGACAAAGATTGAACACATTTCTTTAGGGTGTCCACGTATGGACACATGTCTAGTAATAGACAGGAGCCAGTTAGTGTAATTCCTGGTCACACACCACCTGGACACTGTAGTTCCTACATTGTCACTAGTGATGGGCTGAACACCCCCTGTTCGGTTCGTATTCAAACACCCGAACGCCCGAAAAGTTTGAATACATGATATGCAAGTTATTGTCCATAAAAAGGTGTATGGGGGTCTGGGTACTGCCCCCGGGGACAGGAATCAATGAAAAATAAATAAAATACAGTTTTTAAAGGAGCAGTGATTTTAACATCACTTAAAGGGTAAGAATGAAAATGAAAAATTCCTTCAAATATCACCCCCGGGGCGTCCCCTTAACCTGCCTGTGAAGTGGCGGATCTGAGGGATGTATAGAACCTGCTGCAGCAAAAGTGACATTTGTAAAAAGATGAATGAATTTTTTTTTTTTACTCTTAAAGTGTGCAGTCCCCACCCAAACAATACCAGACCCTTTATTGGGCTGGAAAAGTGAGCGCCCCCCCCCCTTCCTTCCCACACCAGGCCACATGCCCTTGGCACTGGGAGGCTGTCCCCATGCCGATGGGGACAAGGGCCTCGTCCCCACAACCCTGACCCAGTGGTTGTGGGGGTCTGCGGGCAAGGGTGCTTATTTGCATCGGGGTACCCCTTTAATTAAGGGGGCACCCAGATGCCGCCCCCCTCCCTTGTGAATGAGTAAGGGGTACTTGTACTAAAGGGTTAAATAAAATAGTTATTAAAAAGTCCAGACTTTTGATAAAATCCTTTAATTGAAAAAAAACAAACATGTTTTTGACAGTTTTTTTTACATGTTTAAAAAAAAGAAAAGCCCAAAAATGGATCCACTGATGTAATCCATAGTCAATCACGACGTCCAGCGTTGTCCACGACGACGACGAAATAAAAAATAAAACAATAAAAAATAAATTGAAATAATTTTTAAAAACGACGACCGCCATCCCATCCGACTCCCGCCGCATTATGGCATTTTGACAGATGCTGGCAAAACATAAACAATTGGGCTAATTGACAGCTAGCTCCGCCCAATTGTGTAGTTTGCCGGCATCTGATAGGCAAGACATGATTGGGCAGAGTCATTATTACTTTGCCCAATCATGGCTCCAAATGAGTACTGAGCCCTGATTGGGCAAAGTCTTGCGCCTGACCTGTGGTCTTTAACCAATTAGAGCTTCAGAGGGCTCTTTGCAGTATTGGACGTTGCACGGTCGAACATGTTGGAATCGAACTGGCGGACCATCCCTAATTGTCACACCCCTGTGCCCAAAAGCAAACCTATTCCCTTAGTAATTGTATAATTCTGTCACTTAGCCTGTAGAGTAAACTATTCCCGGTATCTGAAAGTGTGTTAAAATATGTTTACAGTTTATAGCCCCAAATCATTTCTAAATACCAGAACACATTATTTACAACCAGCTTTTGTAGTCACCAATTAACTTCCACCTCCTGAGTCTAACTATTGGCTATTTAATCTGCTCATTGATTTAATGGGCCATTAGTAAGCCTCTGAAGGTAGGAGGAGGGAAGTAGAGCTTGTGATCACAGTTAGTGATTTCTACAGTATATAAATACCTAGATGTCCCGGTCTTTGGGGTGCTGACAGAAAGCATTCTCTACAAAGTATGTGAAGGGTTTGTAGCTTTGCTAAAGCCACTTGTTTGTTTTAAGGCGTTAATATCAATGCTTACAACCTCCCTGGCTGTATGGTTATCTCAGTATTTTTTCTTTTTTTCCTCTTTTTTTACTTTTGAATTTCTCGCCAGTTCCGCCCCCCTGCAATGCCGGCGCTCGCGGGGAAGGAACCCGAAAGATGCCCGAGTGTGGCTCGGGGTTACCGCTTTTGGTATGGAAAATTTACCCCCGAGCCAAACTTGGGATTACCGCCAGGAAGGTTAAAGGTAACTTATATTACATATAAATAAGATCTGCCTAGGAATGTCTGTCTCTATGCTATCAAATCTTTTGTGTATCTGTAGATAAAACATTTCTGCTACCCCATTTTATATATCATATTATTTTCATAATAGTTTTCATACTGTTTTGCCTGATTTTATACCAGATCATCATAGACGGAACACTTTTTATGATCTAAGAGTTACGTTATTTGCAGGTAATTACACACATACATTACCTGATTGTGTGTATGTAGCTAGTTACATTGCAATGTGGCCCTTTTAATTATGTTTTCAGTATACACTGTTGTTGATAAATTGAACATGTCATCCTATATACTGCATGGACATGGCAATGGAGAATGGCAACCGGCTATAGAGGACCACAAATCTCACCAATTCATGATTATTCAGCAATGGAGAATGGCGACTGGCTATAGAGGACCACAAATCTCACCAATTCATGATTATTCAGCAATGGAGAATGGCAACCGGCTATAGAGGACCACAGATCTCACTAATTCATGATTATTCAGCAATGGAGAATGGCAACCGGCTATAGAGGACCACAAATCTCAGCAATTCATGATTATTCAGCAATGGAGAATGACCACCAGCAATCATAGTTTACTGAGATTTCTAGTCCTCTATAGCCGGTTGCCATTCTCTATTGTTTTATAATCATTGATCCCATCAGTCCATGATTATACAGCAATTATACAGGGTTTTGTTTGGGTCTCACCAGGGCTGTGTTTGGGTCTCACCAGGGCTGCGTGCAGATCTCCCCAGGGCTGTGTTTGGGTGTCCCCAGGGCTGCGTTTGGGTGTCAACAGGGCTGCATGCAGATCTCACCGGTGCTGTGTTTGCGTCTCACCAGAGCAGCATGTAGATCTCACCAGGGCTGTTATGTGGGTCCTGGGCTCTCCGGGCAGTGCGGGTTGATGCTCGGCTCTGCGGGTGGGTTTGGGACTCGTCATGGGCTCTGCAAATGGGTGCTGGGCTCCAGGGCTGTACGGCAGTGTAGGGCTGTCCTTTGCTGTGCCTGTCTCTGCAAGCACTGCAAAGGAGGAGGAGAAGATGTGGGGCAGGACGGTCACTGTCAAAGACAGCTGCCCAAGGTCCCCGGCAGGCTGCCTGAGGTCCCCAGCAAGTGCATGAGCTCAGGCAGCCGAAATTGTTTAAAAATGTTAAGGGACGGTATCAGCCTTCAGTATCTGGGCATTTTCACGAGTATAAATAATCATGAAAATGCCATGTATCAGCCCCTTTACCAATACTAGCCTAGTCATATTGTTATGGCTGATCTGTGTGTGTGTGTGCGCGTGTGCATGAACACATTTTTTCTAAAACAATACACACTAATGATTTTAGGGCAGTTTCTTTATAATTATGAAGAACTGTAACTCAATCCATGATTATTCAGCAATGGAGAATGACAACCAGCGATGATGGTTTGCTGACATTTGTAGTCCTCTATAGCCGGTTGCCATTCTCTATTGCTTTATAATCATTGATCCCATCAGTCGATGATTGTACAGCAATTATACAGAGCTGTGTGCGGTCTCACCAGGGCTGCGTTTGGGTCTCACCAGGGCTGCGTGCAGTGTGTGTGTGCGTGCGAACACTTTTTTGATCCAAGAGTTACAATATTTTGCATATAATTACCTACATACATTACCTGCTTGTGTGTATGTAGCTATTAAAAAAAGACCACAAGATATGACAGCATATTCCACTATATAAGACTACAAAGATACTTCTGGGTTTTAATGCGGTACATGAAAAAATCCAGCTTGCTGCATCTATGGTGGAAATATGCACGGGTACCAGCACAAAAGCACAGTCAATAGGGAATGCATGTAAAATACATTTAAAACACATTTAAGTGCAAATACAAACTTTTTCTTATTTATGTATTTTTTTGTATTCGATATGCCTGGTACAGCTTTTTTTAACTTTTATTTTTGTTTACTCATTACCACCGCTGCCAATTGTAGAATGCAAATACTAACAGAGACTTGCAATTTGTGAATGAATACATAGAACTTCTAATGTTACTAAGTAGTTTAGAAGTCCCTACCAATAAAATGCTGTGCCTTGAGCCTTTAGCTGAGGCTAGCAAACATCTGCAAACCATTAAAACTTGTGGAAACACTTCCCGTCTCAGATTCCTGTCCCTTTTTCCACTAAGTAAGTACGCTTGGTTTTCTCTCGTTTTCTTTTGTCTTTTCCGAATTAATTGTGTTTGTTACAACAAGAAGCTTTTAAAATTGTTGACATCCGAGGACTAAGCTGTGCCTTTGATTCTGATATTAACCTGCGTCAGCTGTCAGGGGATCACATGATTCCAAGTTTGACATTTCTAAACCAATGACATAGCAGTTTGCCTAAATAATTTTCCACTGAGGATCTAGGTTATAGTTGTTCAGCCAACATAGGCTGTGCTATATTCTCCAAAACAGAAACATTTAGTTGCTATTGAAATAGAAATGGGGACGCCAACTTGTTTAGACATAAGGTTTTCATTATATGGATCGTGGTTGATAAAAGAACTTGGCTCTTTTTTTTCTGAGTGGTTCATTGCTGTGCTGAAATACAAAAAGCTACGTGCTGAAACGCTGCTTGTTATGCAGAAATAGAATGCTGTATTCTTGTGGGATGGACCAAAGGAAATATCACAGCTTTTCAGAATGGGTATTTTCCCGAAATCAAAGAGTAGTGTATTTAAGCATGTACTTGTAAGCCATGCTTTGATCTGCTGGTCTTTCATTGCTCAGCTCTCTGCATTCATTTCCTTGTTAATTCTGCATAAGGATAAGATATTTTGTTTATCATATTCATTCACTGCAAAATGGAAAACTGTTTCCAAAAAACATTGCTGTCAGCAGAGCTCGAGTAAGTTGTAGTTACATTAAAGCAGTATTAATGGAAATGTTTATTATGGAAATATAAAAAAGCGATTACACTTTAGCATTATAAATGACTTTTATAGCAAGCAAGCTATTTTTATTGTCTATTTGCCTAGCAGATGAAGAAAAATAATAATGCAATTCTTCTTGTGATCAGTTTTGCTGATGATTTAATACTTAATAGTGCATAAATGATGCTGTTGAATGTATGATAGCTAATGTCTTATAAAGCCTTTTATTTTGAGTTGCTAAAACACATGTGTCTAACTTCCCCATAATAAAAATAGTTTCTGTTGCCATCTCAGCACTACAGTACAGTGCATTTTGAAAAATATAACATATTAGAGTGTCTTTTTCTGCGTTTTAGTGCATTGACAGGCCTATAGAAGTCAATTGCAAGACATCAAAACTCATATTAGACTTGTTTGATATATTTGGATGAGTTAGCAATAAGTATTAACAAGTCTTGGTCAAGGGTTGTTAACTAAGGATAAAAAAAAAGCATGAAAATGCACGTCTTATTCCTGCTAGTATCGTAGCTGACATTAAAGTTAGACATTCCCCTGTACCGAAAATGTCAGGCATGCCTGAAGGGAGAGACAGAGTTTCTGCGCGTGGAGGTAGTAGGGGATGAGCAAGTCCTGCTGGGCAATGCTGTGGTTGGGCTGCCACAAAGGCACATCTACCTTTTCTTTTTATGAGTGACTGAGTTATACAGCCAGAGCAGCAGTATTTGAGTGGCTGGCAAAGGCTTAGTCTTCTTCCTCTCAAATATGTCCTCCTCTTCCTCCTCTTCCACTGATCCCGAGATAGCCCCAAAAACTGGCATGGAGGAGTAGGCCAATTTACTTCAGCACACTATAAGTCACTGGGTTCAGGAGAATATGCAAGAATTGCAAATTTCAGATGTTGAGAATTAGCAAGAGAGCACCAGACACATAGAGGGACTGGAAATCAGGTAGGGAGCATCATTAGGCAGTGATGTTCCTGCAGCTGCCTGTCAAGTGGGCTCCAATGTTGAGCAAGGTGGGGATGAGTAGGTGGCAGACCATATGTGGGTGCAGAAATTGGTAAGGAGGAAAGAGAGGGATAGGCAAACAGGGAGCATTTTGACCAGGAGCAGAGGCAGCTTATGGAGATCTGGAGGAACCACTGTCCTATTCCACTGGATGACACTGCTACAGTACAGGCCACTACTATCCCCAGGGCCACTTCACAAAGTTCTGCAGTCTTAGCCACGTCCATGAAGAGACACATGAAAAAGCTCTCATTCCTGTTGGCAGCAATTCGCACTCCGTACTCGTCACTTTCCACAAGTTTTTCCATCTGCACCTGCCTCATCTCAAGTGATATGCAAGGAAATCTCACAAGGGGTTTGATAGGCTTCTTTATGCCACATCAAGCAGGAAAGAAAGTAAGCATGGGGCCGCGCTGAGTATAGTCAAACATAGTCTCCTAACCCCTCCTTGCCATCTCAGCAGCATCCTAATCAGGCAGATGTTTCTTTTGCAGCTTTTGGAGTGAAACACAGGCAAAACTTGCCCTGTGCTAGAATGCAGTGTCTGGTACTCAGCTACCATTTTGCAGAGAAGGCAATCCCTGCCCTTCACCATCATGTGGAAGGTAATGTGTACATGTTGCTAAACATGTCAGTGGCAGCATCCACATGACCACGAATACATAGTCCAGCAACCAGCTAGTGGTGCCACCCTGTGTCTTGTAAATTGGTGACAGTGACAAAGTAACCTATATTCTTTTCTACTTAATGGCCTCATCCTCTGACTACTCAAAACCACCAGTCCCCCAATTGCTTCAGAGCCTATGCAATGGCTCAGGAAAGGTGCTGCCGTGCTGTTTGCAACTAGTATGCCTGAAACACAGGTGCCAGGATTGAGCGGAGATACTGTCAGCTCTCCAGGTCCAGGTCAAGAGGTAACTGAACGCGCACCATTCTGTGCCACACAAGGTCATGTGTGTTAATGGTACCAATCTGTTGGCGGCTCTTCGACAGCGAAAGTTCACACACATACCTTGCTTGGCACATGTCCTCGATCTGTTGGTGCAGTTGTTCCTGGTTAGGTATCAAGGCTTCCAGGATGTCCTGCATCAGGCCGGAGAGGTGTGCAGCCACTTTAGTTGGTCATACCTTGCAAATTTTTAGCTGAAATGCAGCAGCACACACAAGCTGCCTGCCAACAGCAGGATAGGTGATACACCCACTTACTAGAGCTCAACGTTGACCATGCTTCAGTGCTGTGCCAGCAGCAGCTGGCCATCAAAGAGTATCTGTGCTAACACAGGATGAGAACAAGCTCTGGGAAGCTAGTGTTTTTTCCCACATCAGTGGCTCTTGATTCAGAGCATGTGTAAATTCTTGTCACAATTCTAAGAGGTGACCAGAATGGTGAGCCACAACAAAGTGGAGTGATAGACTGGGCACTGGAGGCACAGCAGCAGAAGGAAGAAAAACCTGTCAGACCCAGCAGGATCATTTGCTTACTGCCTTCTTCTGTGTAAGGCAGAAGCTGCAGGAGACTCATGAGGAATACGAGGAGGTGGGTTGGTGTGCTGGTGGTCAGGAGGTGGAAGAAATGGAGCATGGTTTCAGGGGGAATTTCACCCCTCCCAAAGCCTGGGAGTTGTACATTGACAGGGTGAGGTCATTAAGGAAACTGTTTTCCTTAGCGTCACCGAGGACTCTGGGTCCTCTGCTTCAGGCAATTTGTAGCAAATGGGCTCTTTCATGCTGAAATGCCTTTGTAAGGACCCCAGGGTTCAAAATATGTAATATTTGCTGCTGGCTCAATCCTGCATTGCATCTGAAAGTTTTTGTTATATTCCGATGCTCTTGCACTGTTATGGTGCCAAACATAATGTTTCTGCAGCTGGGCCTCGGCTGCAAACTTTGTAATGATTTCTGCAGCCTAAATCTTGTTTTGCACCTCAAACTTTGTGGCCTTTTCCAATGATCAAGCACTGTAAAGGTGCCACACATAATGTTTCCACAGCTGGCTCCTAGATGCAAAATCTGTGAAGTTTGTGACAGGGCAAATCATGCTCTTTCTCTCTATGTTTGTGGCCGATTCCAGTGCTATAGCACTCAAAATATTTGCGGCTATTGTCTCCCAGATAAGAAAAAACAGCCTCTTCTCTCTTTCCTATAATTTGACCTCACAATGTTACTTACATACTCTCCAGCCACTGTAAAATATATGTGGCGACTGTCTCCGAAATAATACGCTCTAATTTTTTTCAGGATAAAACACACACATAGGTTGAACTGGATGGACCTGAGTCTTTATTCAACCTTAATAACTATGTAATATGCCTCATCTCCTTCTTACATGGTGGCCTAATAAATCTTCTTGCATGCTGCCCAGCAACTGTACAGTATCTGTGGCCATTTTCTCTGAAAAAATACACTTGAATGTTTATTTAAAGATAACACCTGCCACGTGTCTTCCTTTTACAGTACAGCCTAGCCAAGCTGGTTATATTCTGCCCAGTGAAGGTACAATGTTTGTGGCTACTGTCTCTTAAATAATACACTATAATTTGTGTTTAAAGATAAAACTTGCCTTGCCTCTTCCTCTTATGATGTGGCCTAACCAAGCTACATACATACTCTCCAGCCACTGTACAATATGCGTGGCTATTGTCTCTGAAAAAATACACTCTAGTTTTTATTTTAGCATAAAAACTGCCTGGTCTCTTCCTTTTGCACTCCAGCCTAATCAAGCTGCTTACATATTGTCCAGCAACTGTTCAATGCTTGTGGTTACTGTCTCTTAAATAATACTCTCTCATTTTTAATTCAGAATAATTTGTTTATTATAATGTATAGAAAAAGAATGGCAGGCAGCCACCGCATCCATACAATTTAATTTTTACATATAAAGAAAGGCAGAAAAGGCATGTTGGACGATTACCTGCAGATTGGAAGGTAATCTTACCAAGTACATGTGGACAGCCACAGATAGATGTGACCACTATCAACCTGTCTTTAACCTGAATGGGCACAGTGGCCGCATTTGAATGGGCACACTTAGGATTCCTTAGGCAAGAATCCTTAGATTCTTGCTGCAAGAATTTTGAACGCACATAAATGCCCAATGTGCATGGGACCTTGTTTAAAACACTACAGTTATAACTAGTTCAGATACCAAGTATCGTACTCGGTACAAGTACAAGTACATGTACAGATGCTTTTCCAGCTCCAAGACTAAACTAGGGAAACATTCAAAAGTTAGGAGGCAGCTGTCATTTTTAAGGTACATATGGAGCTCTTGGGATTTGAACATCCCTGTTTTAATGTATGATTTCGTTTTTTTAAATATATATAAGTGATGCACCAATACCATTTTTTCAAGTACAAGTACTGATACTTGTCCACGTACTCACAGATACAAGTACTGATACATTTTTGTTTATTGTCATGTGACAGTTTTTCTAAAACAATACAGACTAATGATTTCAGGACAGAGGTGGGGCGCCAGGACCCAGTCCTGGCTGCAACCACCGCAACCCTGGTAATTCTCGCTAAAATAAAGTATCGACACTGGTATCTGAACTGGTATCTGGACATCCCTAGTAATAACTCTTGTGTTTAATAAAAATAAAATATATTTTACCTTTAAAACCAATTGTCATTGCCATTGCAAGCATTATGTATGATCACAAGCAACAGCATTGACTTGCATTGACAACAGAAGGCGTAAGAGAAGGCCAACAGGCAGGAAATCATGGTAAAGGTTGCACTCAAACATCCGTTGTGTGTTTTATGCTTCTAACCTTCACCACAGGTGAAAGAAAATATATATACAGTAATTTACTTGTTACGTTCCTTATATCCCCAAGGTGAAGTTAGAATTAACTTATTGGCACATGCAAAGCTAAAATCAACACTGTGTACATAGGAAGTCCTACCTCTACAATATAACATTTGTGTCATCCTACATTTCTTTCAAAGCTATAATGAAAATTTAGCAGAATATTCTGTTTCCTTTATAGAGGATTATAATCTTATGTGTGTTTTTCTTCTCATACCTCATTTTTCTTAAGGATTGTTTTTCTTGTCATATGGGGACGGGGATTGTATTGCAATGAGTTATTGAAAAGATGGAGGCATGAATTACTCATCTCACATCTTCTTAAAGAATCTGTGATAGATACCTAGTTCAGCAATACCCTGAAAGTAAAACATGCTTGTGAACATATAGCACATTTTGATACTGATGTGTCATCATCACCGTTTTGTGTATTCATCATGTCTTAAAGTGTTTTTAACCATGTTTTGCTTTTTGTAAATGGAGATAAATTAATAAGTACGTCAATACACAGTGTAACTAACATTAAAAGGAGAACTATGGGATCAGGACTTTCCCCCATAGTTCTCCTAAGGGTAACGGGAGGACACAAACTAGCGTCCTCCCGTCACCCAAAGCTCAGTATACCGCGAGCTACAGAGACGCCGCAGCCGAAACGGATCCCGACAATTGTGCCGGGATCCGCCCAGCTGCGTGAGTGACAGCTGGCTCTGCCTATCTAGAAGCAGAGCCAGCTGTATCCGCCCCTCCCCCGTCCATTCCGCCAGTCAGTGCTGGAGGATCGGACAGGGGAGGGGGGAATCCAGTCCCTCCCCTGTCACGGCTCTCTGCCGGCACAGGATTGACAAGTGAGCGAGCGCCGGTATGTGTTCGCTCACTTCCCGATCTACTGAGCCGACCTGTGACAGTTTCATTGTCACAGGTCGGCTCAGATTATGAGGCTGAGTGAAAATCACTCACCTCATAATTCTCCTTTAATGCACCAACACTTCAGTGCAGACACGTGTTAGTGCAGGTGCACACTATGCGTATGCAGTACACATAGAGGGGAATTTTATTTTTATTTATTTATTAATTTTGTATCAAATATTTACATTTTTACTTTACTTTTAGGGGCTTTGGGGAAATATTTCCCTTTTAAAATAGAAAAAGAAATTGACGACACAGGGTCCTCAATCTCTTTTTCTGCAGCCCCAGTTATCAATGAACAGGAATCCTCTATACTGAGTGTTCCTGTTCATTCATAGCTTGTAGATCATATGTTTACTATATCCACAATCATGAATGAAGAGGAGGTGATGTAAATCACTTCGCATTCATTCATAAGTGAGGATATAGTAACCATACTATGTCCCCAATTATGTACAAACACTCAGCGATCACTGATCGCTGAGTGTTTGTACGCGCTCTGCTTCCTGACAGCTGTCACAGGAGGCTGAGCAAGGGGTGTAGGGAGGAGAGCTCAGCCTGTGATAGCGCATGCTGTCTCCGCCCACACACCGCTCTGCCGGACTGTGACAGGAGGCTGAGCGGTGTGGGAGGATAGATGCCGGCCGCTCACAGCGCTCTCCTCCCGCTGCGCTCGGCCGGGTGTCACAGTTTCTCTCCTCACCGCTGGGACACAGAGCAGCACCCAGCGGGGAGGAAAGAAACCAGGGATGCGCTGCTGTATCGGCAGAAAAATTGCACTTTCGGCATTTAGCCAAAAGTGGCATTTTCGGCCGATATGTTTCGGCGGCCAATATATCGTTGCATCCTAGTAAAGACCTATTTGTAGTCAACTTGAACAAAATAAATGTGACATTAATTTGAGCTTTTATTACAGATATCAATGTTTTCATTAGCTACAAAGATATAATACATTCTCATCTTTAGAGTGCAGTGTTAGAAATATGTATTATTAAAGCTTATTCACTAAAAGAAATGCAAAGGGGATGTGCAACGTACAACAACTAATAGCAACAAATCAGAAATTAGACTGGAATATTTTTTAGAACAGTTCAGTTGTTAAGTAAGAATATTTTATGTTACTTTTTTTGTCCAGTGGTCAAAACTAATATTAGACTCTGGTAAAGCTGAACTCCAGCCTTCTATCCAGTCTAGCACAGTTATACTGGCTCCTCTCCTGTATTTCTAAAGCTGCCAAAACACCTTGCGATCATCGGGCGAAACTTTTCGTCCGATGAACGAACTGTTGTGCGATTTGCGTACGGCGGCCCCATCCTGCCCCCATTATCGCAAGGTTGAATCAGCAGTAATTAAAAGAATGCACCTGGACGAATTGCGGTAATCAACCTCATGTATTTTCGCCTGCGCATGTGCTGTGTAAATCGTACAAATTTTGACGTACGGAAACGCCACACACCCTGCGAAAATTGTACGATCGACGAAAGTTTTCTAACCGGCTGGTTAGTCAAAAGTCGAAGGATTGTACAGTATTTGCGGTTGTACGCTGCCCATTATCCTTACGAATATCGGACGAAAAAACCTGATCGCATACGAAAATCGGACGATATTCGAAAGGTGTAATGGCAGCTTTAGTCTGATTTTCCTGCATTCTGTGGGCATCCGTGCTACAGGATAGAGCCCACCACATTTTATGGTTGAGGGATATCCAGCATCATTTAACACTTTATAAACCAGCCTGACTGTCCCTTCCATCAAGGCAATTTGATATCTGCATAGCTCCTGAGAAGAACCAGCCCACTGCTTGCATCAGGGTTAAGAGCTCTTGGGAGGAGTACTGAGGCAGGGTGTTGGGATGTTTCTAGGAAGCTATTTAAAACATCCTCTGTCCTCCCACACAAAGTATTATCTGCTGCAACCAGGGAACGCAACATATAAGCAGATTACGATTTAACCACTTCAAACACACCCCACCTATGCAGTCTTAAAGCAGCATAAATCAGTCTTAAAGCAGCAGATACCTTCAGATACTGGCAGAGCTGTTGGCTATAAATGACACTGGTGTCTATCGCCTAGTCTAGAAGCTGAATCATTTAGCTCTTGTGCCTTTGAACCTACTGTAGCATACTGAAATACCAGTGAGGGAGCATTACTGGTACATGGAGACTCTAAGTGACATCTTTCTGATGTTACTGGGATTTGATTTGGGCATCAACAGCTATCTTGATGGAAGGCATTGCTGATTCCCATTTAAAAACAGATCACCGTAATAGCAATTATCTCAGCATAATCGGGTATAAACACATATATTTTCTTCATTCAACCTGCGGGCTGAACAAATAAAATATAACAGATTCCAATATGAACACTTATGAGCATTGATCAAGGAATCTCCCACTGTTGCTGTTGTATTCTGACAGCGGCCGCTGTCAGAATACCTGAATGAAGCTTGCATCCTATTAGATGCAAGCACAGTTTGGCCAAACATTTTCCAACCCGCTCCTCATCTTGATCGAGGGATGCCGGTTGGAAGGGTGCCGACAGCAGCACCTGATGTGCGAATTTGTACCGTGTATTTGTACCTCCAGCTGTCACTCACGCAGCTGGGCGGATCCAGAGATAATTGTCAGGATGCTACAGCTCGCGGTATACTGAGCCTAGGGTGATGGGAGGACGCTAGTTTGTGTCCTCCCGTTACCCTAAGGAGAACTATGGGGAAAAGCCTTAACCCCATAGTTCTCCTTTAAGACTTTGGTTGCTGCAGATCTGCATGGCAGCAGAATAAAGTCCCTCCATACCTGCTCTAACTTGTTACTTAGTCATCCCTGGGCACTGAAAAATCCAGCATCAGAGCTAGAAAGGGGTTGCAGGGAACCAAAGAGCAATTACAAGTCTGTATAAAGATTAGCTATCCCTATGCTTGATCATGACAGATACACTCCTGGGCTCAATGACATTTTTGGACATAAAGCATTTGGCATGCTGTGTCCTCCAGTTCATCATTTTTAATTCTAATGGCAATCATAGTGACATGATTATAGGTCATTGTAAAGCCTGCATGAAAAGGCAGCAAAAGTCATTTGGTCCTAAGATAGTATTAAAGCTAAATACTGCTATGAGGGTACTTGTACTATAAGAAAACCAATAAAATATGCAAATAAATAGGCATATCCAGGGGCATATCATTATCACATGATGGGTATGAATTATAATGTATCATTTCTGCTGCCTGTCGTGTCAATCTTGTACTTTTTTATGTGTACACTTTTTATTTTAAAGACCAAATGCCTCTGATACTGAAAGTTTCACATAATGAATAAATTATATATTACATATATAATTATATATTACATTACATTCTGCCTCAATCCACGCTCTCAAGTGCTACTCCTCTGTCAGTACCTCTACTGGCTGCTAATGAATACTATGAAGCTTTCTCCAACCTGCCGCCTCTATACAATTTCTTCCTAGTTTCCAGATACTACCCCAAGGTCTTCACCTGACCTTTTCTCCTTCTCTGCCGCCTTTACATGTTCGCCTGCAGGATTTCTCACATGCCTCTCCCTAGCTTGGAATTTCTTTTTTTAATGCTGTTTAGCACTCCTTAACCCTATAAGCCCATCCTTAAAATACAAGCAAATAAAGTAATTTGAGATATTTTCCTTAGTCATTGATCCAGCACTATGCACTGTAGGTCTGTTCTCTCAAGGCACTCACTGTCATACCTATTGCATGTAGCTTATTCATTTCATATGTCTTTCTGTCTAGTAGAGTGTACTTAGACTTTTGCAGCTAAATTGGGATAACACCTACTTTATATATGTTACATGTTCTCATTCACATAGCAGAACTTAAAAGCATTAAAAATAAATGAAGTTTACATTTTTACTCACTCTTTTCTGAAAACTCCAAAAAGCAAGTTTTTTCCTGCTATGTAGTATTAAGGGAGGGTGCTGTGGAGTTAATGTTTACCATGATTAAAGAGGAACTCCAGTTATTTTAAAATGTAACCTTTGCAGTCACCCTACCCCCACTAGGGGATTGACATTTAGAAGATATACGCACCTGATCCTCAGTCCTGCGCTCAACCCTCTACTCCTTCATTCCAGCTGTGGAATGTCCCTCGGTGCCCGCAGATCTAATGCAGGTGAATGGGCTGGGGTTTAGACCAACAGGTCCCGAGGGAGAAGAGGCTGCATGGACCGGTCTAGCAGGGGGGCAGGCAGGATCAAGGTTTAGGTAAATATTTTTTATTTTATTTGAGCCACTAGACCAAAACAAGGGGCTCAAATAAAATGCACTGCTAGGGTAATTTTTTTAAATTCTTGGAGTTGTGCTTTAAACCCGGGAATGTGCTGCGCTGGCAGATCTCATTATCAGTTGTAAACTAGATTTGAACACTGTTTGTCCTAACAAAGGGTGAAAGATCTCAAAGCTTGTGCGCTGTGCGATGAATTGCATGTTAATGAGAGGAAACACTGTCTACCGCTCCACTTTTTTCTTCAGATTGTTCAGAATATCTTGCAGTCTTATCAAAAGCCTCCTCCAAAGAAATATCTAGTAAGATCCAAGCTAGAAAAAGCGGGCACTCCGCTGAAGATCCTTTCAGTAGTTTTTTTGTCCATGTGTGGATTTATTCTGCCATTGATTCTATGGATTAATAGGAATCCCACTGTTGCACCAGCATTCTCCAAGCTGCAAAAGGATTAGGAAGTGGAGCACACTTGCTTTCTATGAGGGTTATTCACAAAGCTGCCGAAGGGAGCCTCGTGAATAACCGACCTGAAGTGAACGCTGTTCGGCTATTCACTTCAGCTCGTACAGCTGATTTCAGCCGTACATCGGCTTGCTTCGGCTGTATTCGGGTCGACCGAACTTGCTCGGCATGTTCGGTCGACCCGAAGTGCAGAAGGAGTTCGACTCAGCCGATGCAACATCTGGATCGGCTGAGCCGAACCTCCGGCAGGCTACTCGCTGCTATTCGGCCTATTCTTATAGATGCCGAACAGCAGTGAGTGAATAGCCGAATGCTGTCGAGCGGCATTCGGCTCGGTTATTCTGCTCGGTACCTCCGTGGTACCGAGCAGAATAGAAAAACTGAAAAAAAAAGTCCTATTGGCCAGGGCCTGCGGTCATTACAATGAGAGCTCTGCAGAGCCGGCGGTGATATCACCGCCGGCTCTGCTGAGCTCTCATTGTAATGACAGTCCAGCGTTCCCTGGTTGCTAGGTAACTTCAGTGTTCCCTGGTTACTAGGGATGCTGAACTGTCATGAGAGCCCAGCGGGGCCGGTCTTGATATCATTGCCGGCTGCGCTGAGTTCTCATTGTAATGACAGATCAGCGTCCCCAGGTTACCTGGTAACCAGGGGATGCTGATCTTTTATTGCAAGTGGCCGGAGCCATCTGTGAGATGACGGCTGGCTCCGCCCAGCTGCCAGCAGCAGGCTTTCGCCTCGGCCTACTTCGGCTTTCGCCTCAGCTCAGTCGAGCTGAAGCATATGCCTTCGGCTCGGCCAAGTTCGGGAGCTGTACAGGCTATAGTGAATAGCCTGTGCAGCAGCCCTTCGGTTCTACTGAACTGAAGGTCTCCCGTAACCGAAGCTAGCCGAAGGATCAGCCGAAGCTACGGCTGGATCCTTCGGCAGCTTTGTGAATAGACCACTATGTGTTTAAATGTCTATAAAGAGAAGAAATATTTTTTTGAAAACTTATATTTAAGTATGCAGTGTGAATGGATAAATACAGTATAACAAATATATTATGCTTATAATATATACGCAAAAACATAATTTTTGTTTTTAAATTTCACTGTGGAAATACACTTTAAGCCTCTAGATTTTAGGCTTGTACAGGCGGGTCTTTCTTTCTATAGGTCGGCATTGCTGTATATATTCTGCTATGCAGATGTATTTGTCAGTGGAATTGTTTGATGTATTTGTATTATCTATATCTTAGTGATGTCTCCTTCACACACTATACTGATGTACCCTAGAATTCAACGGGTGCTGGTACAGCTGTTGGATGGCGCCACAGTATACAGGTTAGAGGATATGTTGTCCGCACACCATTCTGATTCAGAATATCCTTTTTATTGGTATACCTTTAGCATGACATATAATTGCAACCTTTTGGGGTCTCGCAGGGCCCCTTAGTCAGGCAAAGTGTCTGAAGGAAGCATATTATCTATATAATGCACCTTTGCTTCTTTACCTATTTTGTACTGCACTAATGGATGTGTATAATAATATAATATTGATTATGACAATACAGTATTTGTTAAAGTTTGTGTGGCAAAACATTTTTGTTTTGGTTAGAGTAGGGAATGATTAAAACCTCTATCATGTTATTTTCTATTTATTTTTTTGCTGTTCCGCTGTGCTACTCTTTTTTGCTGTGTCCTACAGGGAAGATTTCGGTTAACTTCCTGTATCTGTTGGATGTTCACATTTACTGTCCTAATATATTATTGTAATTGAATTTTAGAAAGAAGACTCGCAGACTGACTTTTTCCAATAACCAAAATGAATCGTGCATTTAGCCGAAAGAAAGGTAAGCTTATTTTTATATAAATTATAATAGCAGGGAAGCTGTGTGTGCAAACATTAGGGTCAAATGTTATTATAGTCAAATTAATTATCTTTCCATTGATCCATATCATACTAATTATTAAGGATTATGATTAATGTCTCTAGCTATACTGTTACTATTCACATCAGCAGGTGTTTCATACAGTGCTATAAGCAATATTATTGAATCTATGCAATCAATGCAGAATAAGGCCGGGACTTAGAATGTAAAACACACATTATTGAATAATGCCCTTCAACTTTTTATTGAAAACTAAACTCACTGGATATGCCAGGTATAAATAGGTGTATTTGATAATTGCTTTCTAACAGATCTGTCATAATAGTGGCTGTAGGGTAGCATCTGGGTACCTCTTTAGTTAAAGGGGTACCCAAATGCAAATACGCCCCCCTGCCCGCAGACCCCCCACAAGCACCGTGTCAGGGTTGGGGGGAATATAAGTGAAGGATGGACACCGACACTCCAAAGCAAGTTCAGTACGTGTTTATTAACCTACTAGTTGCAAGTAGAACACTCTAAACGTTAAGAGTGTTCTACTTGCAACTAGTAGGTTAATAAACACGTACTGAACTTGCTTTGGAGTGCCGGTGTCCATCCTTTACTTATATTTTGTCGGAAGCCACCCGCTGACACCTGCTGCACCCACCTTCCATTTTTGGAGCAGCAGCTCTGAGCACGATGAGTACACGGACTGCATTAGGGTTGTGGGGAAGAGACCCTTGTCTCCATTGGTATGGACACACCCTCCCAATGCCGAGGGTATGTGGCCTAGTATGGTGGAAGGGGGAGGCGTTTAATTGCCCCCCCCTTTCCTGCCCTGCCAGGCCTGTGCTCGGATCAAGGGTCTGGTAGGAATTTTAGGGGGACCCCACATTTCCCCTCCCCCCTCAATTTTGTGGGGGTGGGGTTCCCCCTTAAAATTCCTACCAGACCTAAAGGGCCTTGTATAACTTTTGGGGGAACCCCCTGCACTTTCTTTTTAACTTGAGAGGTCCCTACTAACATTCCTACCAGACCTGAAGGGTTTGGTAATAATTGGGGGGGGAGCCTCACACCTTTTTTTTTTCTTCTGCAGACTTTTTTTCCCTTTTGTCAAATCCGTTCATAACGAAAATTCATACATACTACGCAATTCATCGGAATCCGGAAACAAATTGATTTTCGGACCCAAATCCCGAAAACAAAATAATGAAAAATCCAAATGAAAACAAAACAATTTTTTTTTTTGCCGGCGCACATGTCTATGATTCACTGCTTGTGCCGCCATCTATATTTTTGAGATATCAGAAGCACTCTGGAGTAGTTAAAGACTGCCTGAGAAAATGAAGCAATTTCATGCATGGGGCTGATTCTGTTTAGCTGTTGTAATTTACTGTAAAATACCCCAACTGCCTTAGACATAAATGGCTGGGAAACTATTTTTGCACCTAAATGTCAGCAAAAGTTATCAGTCTGTTATTATATAGCTTTAAAGTAGACCTACCCGTATATGTTAATCTTGGATGTCTAACAGAGAATAATTAGCCCAGTTCAATGTGACTAAACAAGCAGTACAAAATATACCAGCAGAGCCCTCTGCACAAAATGGCAGTGCCTAGACACTGTCTGTTGTTCTATCCTTACTGGTTCCTATCATGAGAAGCATGATAGTATCTCCTGAGGGCCAGAGGATAGCTAGCACTTATGATATGTCTTGATGGACATATCATATGGATGTCTTGCTGCCATACAGCAAGTGGGTAATTGATTAAAAAGTAGGTCTAGGCGTCTAGGCAAAAAAGCAGCTATGCAATACCTACTGTGAATTCATATTGCATAATGGACTTGTCCAACACTGTACAAAAGATAAGATTTCATAAGTCTAAATCTTCCAAAGCTTTCCTTTTTTTGTTAAATAATGCAATAAACTATAATCTTAAAATCCATAAAATAAGGAATTATAAAATAGATACAATATTTAAATGATAGTTACAGGGGATGTAATTATCCTGAAATGATATTAAATGCACATTTTACTAAAGGTGTTATATCTTCTCTTAATTTAAGTATTTCACTGGATAATACTGCTCTTGTAATACAATGTTTTATTAATTGTTTTAGATGTCCACAGCAAACCTTCTGAGCTTAGCTCAGATTCCCCATCACAGCACTTCATAAATAATTTCCATTTAAATTTAATTTTTTTTAGACAGCATGGAATTTTGGGAAATGGCAAAACCTGCAGCTGTTTCGAAATAATAGTATGTTTAAATGAACCATTAAATTGATTTGGGGGCAAGAGCACACTTTAATTAAACTTATTATATTTGTATCCAAATATACTTTGCTTCATTTTCATTTCACATTTAGAAATGGCAAGCAGGAATCTTGGGATTTACCTGAGCTGCACATAAAGTCTTACAGTGTTGCTTAAAGTCAAGACTTTAGAAATTAGATGTTTCAGGAAGAGTAATTTTTTCATGGAAATGTATTTTACAGCAAACCACAATCATTTAAATATTGATGTATACCAACTTAATAGTAATAAAAGTATAGTTTTCATTATTCATGGAAGTAGAATAAAATAAAGTAAGAACTGAAGTTATTACAAAAAATCATGCATGTGGCATAAATGTGGTATTTTAAAATAACCCAGACACGCGCTAGTGCTTTTACTTAGCTTCTCTGCCCCTGTCCACAAACCCAATTCCTGCTGCTGCTGCCGCCTTTGAAAACCCATTACTAAAGTTTATGTGGTTCGACAATGCAGTGCTCAGCTTCTGGCTGAGAAGGACAGGGGGCATCCCTAAAACCGAGCTGGTGCTAACCACCAGGGTGTGGTTGTATTAATATAGAAACTTTGTGGAGGCTGTAGTTGGGATCGGTGCAGTAGACATAAGCAGGTAAGGTAAGCTAAGGCACTGGATAATTTACAGTGTGCTGAGGTAGGCAGCTCTGACTTTCACTCTCATTGGACTTGTAGCACCTGTATCCTTTTACCTTTATAGTCACAGGGGGGAATTTATCAAAACTTGAGCAAACAGAATCTGGAGCAGTTGCCCATGACAACCAATCAACATCTATCTTCAGTTTGCTCAGGTAAGATTTGAAAATGAGACAGAGAAGCTGATTGGTTGCAGTGCAAATCTGCTCCAGATTTTTTCTACTCTAGTTTTGATCAATTTCCCCTTGCTTGTAAACTCCCTCACTTCAGCAGCTGATGCTTTCTAACCTGCTAAAGAATTTGAGCTAACCCTCTGCTTCTTCATCTCCTAGTACATCAGGTTCCCTTCGGGTCTGGTAGGAGATTTAGAAGGGACCCCATAAAAAAAAAGCATGCAGGGTTTCCCCTCAAAGCCCTTAAGGTCTGGTAGGAATTTTAAGGAGGAACCCCTACAATTTCTAACCAGACCCGTGATCCAAGCACAGGCATGGTAGGGTAGAAAGGGGGGGGGGGACCGAGCACCCCCACCATACCAGGCCACATGCCCTCGGCACTGGGAGGGTGCTTTTCCAGGGTCACCCCTGTGCAGATGGGGACATTGGCCTCTTCCCCACAAGCCCTGAGGCGTTGGTTGTGGTAGTGCTTATTCACATCAGGGTACCCCTTTAATAAAGGGGCACACAGATGCTGCCCCCC
>NW_017307578.1:334415-363516 GCF_000935625.1 Nanorana parkeri | reverse complement strand
GTTAATATAATTAATAGAAATAATAATAATTTTTTTTAAAAACGACGCCCACCAACCTGTCCGCTTGCAACAAACTCCCGCTGCAAAATGGCATTCTGACAGATGCCGGTAAAATATAAACTATTGGGCGGAGCTGGAGGTGATAGCTAGCTATCTCTGCCCAACTGTTTACATTTGTCCGACACCTGACAGGACTTAGCTGTGCGAGCCATGATTGGGCAAAGTCATCATTACTTTGCCCAATCATGGCTCTCACAGTGCACTGTGCTGTGATTGAGTAATGTCTTGCACCTGACCTGTGGTCAGGTGCATTGCTTTACCCAATCAGGGCTTCATAAGTCACTGTGCGGTGCGCAGTGCCTTGTGGGACGCTCGGCGGGTGACTACCCCTTCAAACACCCTGATAGTTTGTGTGTTTGCCGATAACACGAACTGCCGATGTTCGAGTCGAACTGTTCTTCGACTCGAACATCGAGCACATACCCACCTTTCATGACCAGAGCTTTTTGGAACACAAATACCCAGACCAAGTCTAACAGTATCAGTATGCGTCAGTCAACTTGACAATAACTCTATGGCTATTTGTTCTGTTTGAGAGGGGGTCTGAGAACTAGAAAAACACCCACTTGTAATCTCAGTTGCTCTGCTGTATGGTTAATTAGCATTCTCACAGCAAATGGGCATTTTACTTTTGGAATTATAAATTCGCATTGTGATCACAAAGTGGCTAAACACTTAAAATACATCATGCAGTCATTACTTTCCTCTAGTTTGGTTTCAATTATTTTGTCCTTTATCAATAGGCAATTCTAGTTTGTTGATTTTATTTAGAAGAACCTGCATTTACCAACATATTTTTACTGCCACATTTTATTTTTAGTAGCAGTTTTAATAGCCTTGAATTGCATCCTTACAGCTCTTGCAGGCCAAACCCCAACTATATCCACATTTACCCCTGCCAACTTCTGCTCCCTAGTTTGTTTATCTTGTGCACCTCTTTTGCACATCTTTTTCTTCCTTTATGCTCCTGATTCGCTCAACATTGTGACCATTTATTTCCCCAGCAAAGCTTCACCTTATCAATTGAGGTGCAGCCTTTCTATTACATAAGCTTGTATGCATAAGCTTTAGAATATGGATTTTGAATTTAATTCCATGGACAATATGTAGCTATTGTGGAAACTGATTGAGGGAAGCAGAACTTGTGGCGAGCTCAAAGGGTATATAAATTGAGTTGCAGCATTTATAGCAGATTGGAAATAGGGCTAGATTGGTTAGTGAAAGATTGCAGAGAAGGGATTTGCAGAGGCTAGAACGGGATATGATTAGAACACAAAACAATATTTTAGCTGTATCATGCACAAAAAAGAATGAATCCAAGAGATGTAATTTAGTTGAAGACAGCTGGCAGTTGCCAAAGCATTAATATGTTTAAAGAATGAGAGTTCCTTGCCAAAAATAACCCTTTCTTGATGATTTGAGGGAAATATAAAGAAAATAACTTTTGTTTTTTTATGGCCGAAAAGTGCAAATATGTTTACATCATGCACCACAAGGTAAAGTTATGGTTGTGTTTAAAGTAGCAAGAGCTGCTGTTTATTCTTTTTTAGTATTGTTGTACCGCAACATGTGGGCAAAGGGTCTACCATGGTGTAACCAAGTTGGGCTGTCCAGTTCTTCAGAAATCTCCCCAGTGACAAAGGCAGCTAGCTTTATACAGTGGTTAGTCTATTCTCCTAAGTTCACCGGGATTGGTGAAATCTGTTTTTCCTGAAATATGTTTCTCGTGAAATGACAACATTGTATGATAAGGTCTATGATCTATGTTCTTTGATAACTGCTAGTTGCAGTCCTTTCTTGCATTCTAACACTGTCCACTATCCTCTGTATACATTACTTACAGATATTTTGACATCAAGCTATAGTTTTGTCTTTGTTATTCTTTCAACTTCAACATGCCTGTAAGCTTAGGTTAAAAAAATGTGTAAAAATATATACCCTAACCCTAGGTATAACTTCTCCAAATTCTCTCAATTAATAGCTGTGCTAATGTAATATTTGTTAAGACTTGTGTAAGATTTGTGTATTCTGTAGATGTCAAGGCACTAGCTAAAGAAAAGAAATGCACTAAGCTTCAAATGTCCTTATGTAAACGGATACCACATGCTTTTTCTAGACTGAAATTGCAAGCCATGGTGTCAGTCCTGCCCATTTATCTGTTTTTAAACTACCACATGTATCCCCTTCTGCTCTTGTTCACCATATAAAGAGTAATTGTTCTTCAGTTCAAGGTAAGAACTGGTAGGGCCTATTGAGATAAGACAGGATTTGTGCACAGGACAGTTCTACATTTCTGGCAAAATCAACAGGTATTTTATTTTTCATCCATTGAGCGACATATGATTCAGTGACATATGGGTTATACTGCTGCCTATAAGAGGTTTTGAACACTGACAGTCAATATTTCCACATCAACAGCTTTGGAGGCCTTACCTAGACTCCACTAGACCGGATGATTGTGGGGTCTGCCTGGAATGTGACCTTCGAACACTGGGCTCTGCTTGTGGAGTTTTACACACTTTAGTTTAACCCTTTCCCTGCCCGGGACATACGGCATACGGAGGAACAAAAGTGTTCCCGGCTGACCAGGTCCGTATGCCGTACGGACCTGGCATTTACAGTTCTGCTATAAGCCTATACTAGAACTGTTCCCCAGACTGTCCCCTTCAAATTAATAGCTGTCATCAGCGGCTCATCACCTGCTGATGACCGATATTAACGAAAATACCGGGCGCGCCCCCCACCGTCACCGCTACAGCCGGCCGCCGGCATCTGGAGCCCCTCATCCCGCTCCAGGGCTTAAGGGGGCGGAGGAGCGAGCAGCGGCTGGCCGCAATTCAGGATGGCCGAGCGGTAAATATACCGGAGCCGCTGTCATCCTGTCAGTTTTCGGATGACAGCGGCTCTGTGCGTGGCCGAGCGTGGGATCGATAAATATCATTGATATTTATCGATCCTCCTGTGCAGAGCAAATACCGGAGTGATTGTCTGATCACTCCGGTGTTAGTACTATGTGTCCCCAGTTATTTACAATGTGTCCCCAGTTATGAATGAACAGGCTGTGATTTACATCACTTCCTGTTCATTCATACATTTATGAATGGGGGGTAGCACTCACTACAGAGGCTCCTCCGCATTCATAAGTTGGTGATAGTAAATATTTTTACTATCATCAGTTTCTGAATGAATGGGAAGCCTCTATAGTGAGTGTTTCCCATTCATTGAGTGCTGGGGCTGCAGAAAAAGAAATTGAGGACTCTGTGTCCTCAATTTCTTTTTCTATTTCAAAAGGGAAATGTCAGGGGTCTGTTTAGACCACAGATATTTCACCGTAGCCCCTCCAACAGTAAAATTAAGTAAAATTAAATAAAAAATGTTAAAAAAATGAAAATGATAAAAAAAAAAATGTTTAAAAAAATTAATGTGTAAAAAAATTAATTAAAAAACAACCCCTCCCTCCCCCCACACACATAACATACACGTGCACCATATTGTGGTGTACACCATGCACATGTGCTGCAGTGCGTTGTTAGAACGTATCGCAGTGCATGATTTTTTTCTTTAAAAAATACATTAATTTAACTGTGGCAGCTCATGGCAAAGCTCTGTGACGCATGGCCGTGCGTTGTGATCTTTGTGTTGCAATAAATATACACCTGTATCATTTTATCACAACACAAACACCAACACAGCGTAAAAACTATTTTTACCAGTTTTGCATACCTTCATTTTTTTTACCTTTTCGCAAAAAGGCGCAATTTCAAATGTGCAAATATTTGTTATTTATTAACTCAATACAGTTTTATCTTTTAGATTTAGTCAGAAAATATTTGTTTTTGTGCGCTGATACTGATTTTAGTGTGTTTTATCAATTGAATTGTGTATTTTTATCGGTTTAACGTTAATTTGAGAAACATTTATCGCGCAATTATCGCAGGGCCTACAAATTTAGTACCACCATCTTTTTTTTTTTTAGTTTCAAAAGGGTTTTTATTTTTTCAAACCACCATCTTTTTATTCTACCGGGCCTGCGCTTTCAGAAAATATATGGTTTGGGGGGTCTTTTACAAACGCTAGCAACGCAGCAGTTGAAAATCAAATCAATGGGAAAAATTGCAAAAATGGTGTGGCCAGCTGAGGTGCAAAGTGTTCCGGAGGGTTTGGCAGCGAAAGGGTTAATGTGTTAGTTTGTGGCAGAGCACTTTCCAGGACCACAGTTGTGGGACAGTCTCTGACAATGTTTTATCCAGCATTATTAGTCCTGAATTGAATGGTGGAAGTAAGAGTCACAACACATCTAAAACCTGTAGGAAAGTTTACTCTTACAAAAAAAATTAGGCTAAAGCCCTCAACTTTGTATAAATTGACCAGTGGCAAAGCAGTTTTATATTACAGTTTCTGAACTTTTTTCACATTACCACACTGATTTTTTTTTTTAAAGTATAGTAAAATGTCAAAAGAGTGCACCAGAAAAACCAGAAACCCCACATTCTCTGACCCCCTGCCATCCCTGTATCACCCATTATTTTCAAAACATTCAGGTGAAAGGGCAGGCAAATGGGGAAGGACAGACAGCAGAAAACATTAAGTGTACCACCCTACAGCCATGTCTGCCCTTCCCCAAATCTTCATTCAACTGTTTCACATATATCAAAGAGGCAGTATGGGGATACTTTTGGTAGCTGGGTTTAATTACCTCACTAGTGGTGAATGGCACATGAGTTAGTGTAATGACCAAGAATCCATTTCTCCTTCTAATCCTTCCAGACACAGAAAGGTCACTTGTCTGCAAGTGCTGTTAATTCACCCCTTCCCTCCACCTCCTCACCCCTAGGCGTGTATGGGTTGGGGTGCTTGGGGTAAGGAGGAGGAGTATGTAAGCAACTATAGTAGAGTGCAATTACAAATTAGAGTGTATTATTTCAAAAACAATGGCCAGAAATATTGTGTAGTCAATGCACAGAACTTATGCAGCTTTAGAAATTAGAGTGTATTATTTCACTAGCCAGAACTATTGTACAGACTCCATGCACACTATGGAAGCAGTTTTAGAAGGCCAGCTTTAGTAGGCCTCAGTTAAAGAGGAAGAGACTAAACAGGTTTTAATGAAGAAATCAATGATGCGCACTATGTAAGCGGTTTTAGTAGGCCACAGTTTTAGAGGGACAGATCAGGCAGGCTTTATTGTGAAATAAAAATTGGAGTGTTTTATTTCCCATGCAACAGCCAGAAATATTGCACAGACTCAGTCCTATGCAATGTAAGTAGCTTTAGTAGCCTGCAGTTTCAGAGGGAGATACCAGACAGGTTTTAATTTAAAAAAAAAGCTAAATTGAGTATATTATTTCAAAGAGAAAAAAAGCTACAAAAAGTGTACAGACTCAACGCATACTATACCAGCAGCTTTAGTATGGTGCAGTTAAGATGTACAGACCAGGCAGATTTTATTTAAGAAATCAAAATTAGAGTGTATTTTTTGGTTTTTATTTTACAGAAAAAGGCAGATAAATTGTACCGTTGATGCACACTATACCATGTAAGAGGTTTCAGTAAGTTGCAGTTTGACTGAGTGGTCAAGCAGGTTGTATTGTGAAATAAAAATTGGAGTGTTATATGTCACATACAACAGTCAGAACTATTGTTCAGTCCTGCTGCACAGTATGTAAGCCCTTTGACTAGGCTGCCATGCAGCACATTTTGTGCAGGTGTGTTGCAATAACTTGGGATTTTAACATTTGTTACCACAATGCACATGTTTATCAGTCTTGCCAAGATGGTAAATGAACAGAAAGACTGAAATACTAATCTTTTCTTGAGAAATGGTATCCAGTTTTCTTCAGTGATGTATGTATGTATGCTTTGTTGCTCAGTCATATGATCTCTGTTAAAGAGGATGGTCAAAGTCACACTGCCTGATCCTCCTCTTAAACAGGATAATATAACCACATGATTTTGCCCGAAAAAATTGTGGTCATCACTGAAGGATCTTTCAGGGTCCTCTAGAAAAGGCAAGTATTTCAACCTATTCTTAATTTTCTAAATATTTCTATAGTTTATTCATCCCAATAAGACTTGACATAGTGTTATGCTAATTTTTAAGTATACATTCACTTTATATCACATTAGTTCATTTGATCTTAAATGTGAGATTAAAGTAAATAAATGATGTATACTGTATAGAAAAAAATGCCACTGTATTAAATGAATGAATAACATTGTCTTTTATTTCAGATAAATCATGGATGCACACTCCTGAAACGTTATCAAAACATTTCATTGCATACAATGCTAAAGTAAGTACAGTATACATTTCTAAAGCCAGAGATAGTTGTATATTTATAAATTTATTGAAAGTCATACGAGACACTGGGTTGATTGTTAGATAAACATAAATAGGTTATGGGTAGTAGATACAAAATATATAAATAAAACTACAGTTGTACAGCAAGCTGTCTTATTAAAAGTACATTGATAAATTGAGAAGTCAGTGAAATTGTTGGTTATGTGTTATGTTATAGATAAAGTTTTGTTGAACAAAGTTATACTTATCGCAGGAATATTTGCATACTCTTTCTGTATAACCGATATGCCCCTGAAGGGGGTGGTTATGTGCTGCTGTGTCTCCATAGATACTCTCTCAGCTCAGGCTCCCTCACGTATACTCACTGTATGTCCTCTATCCCCCTCCAACCAAAATATTTTAAGCCATCATCTCAAAATAGATAAATCTCTGGAAAAATTTTTATGAAAGTTATTTCCTGGAACGTAAAAGGACTGCGCTCCCCTCAGAAGCCATATATGGTGCTTCGACACCTGAAGCGCCTGAGTATACAGATATGCACCTTTCTGTAACCTGCAGATAGTATGTTTGTTTCATTTTATTTTGTAGTTTTATATGGAAAAAATCAAATAAAAATTGTTTGAAAAAAAAAAAGTACATTGACATCAATTTTGTAGTGATTTATTACTGGTATACTGCATATTACCTCCTTTTTCTCAAATCTCCACGTATACAAGACATGGCTACAAGCCCCGATGACTACAGCATACAGTTGTATTTCACCGTTTATTTTAAATAACCTTTTGGCAAGGTAATGCATATCTGAATTATACATTGATACTAGGGATATTAATAATCTGAGAGCTCTTTACATGTAGGTGTGCTATTGTTTGCAAGTATTACTCTTCAAAATGTATTGCAAGCCATCCACTGGGACTTTTACAAGTGATGCAACACAACTAAGTGTCATTTGTGGGTAATAGATTATTTGATGCAACAGTCACATATATCTTCTGGCTTTCTTCAATATTTCCCTTGTGTGCAATCCACTTACTTAAAATTGTTTGTAAGCAGAACTGTTTGAGCTGGCAGTAGAGTTCACAGCTGCTTCAGGTGATGCCAGCAGTGAGAAAGGCTTGTTCTTAGATCTTTTGCCAACGGGCAAAATAACTGCTCATATAATGACAGTTTAAGAGATGCAATCCTGACCAGCCAATTACCTTGGGCGATATGAATGCTTTCACTTTTTTTAGCAATTCCTCCTGCCAAGAGTGAATGAGCGATCTGAAGTGAAGTGAGCCGAACACTGTTCGGCTATGCACTTCAGGCTGGTACGGCTGATTTCTTACATCGGCTGAAATCAGCCGTACATCGGCTTGCTTCGCGTGGCTTCGGGTCGGCCGAACATGCTCAGCATGTTTGGGCGACCCGAAGTGCAGAAGGAGTTCGACTCACGGAGCCGTGTCAGAATAGAAAAACAAAAAAATTGCCCATTGGAATGCATTGCTAGATTCCTATTGGCTATTTCAATTTGCAATAGCCAATAGTAAACTAGCATTGTACTGATCTGATGATGGACCTGATGGAGAACTGCAGCAGAGTACAATGCTAGTTTACTATTGGCTATTGCAAATTGAAATAGCCAATGGGCAACATTTGTTTGTTTGTTTTTTCTATTCTGACATCGCTCGTGTCAGAATAAAGAAAAAAAGACACAGCAGTGTTTCTCTCCTTGGCGGCCGGGAACAGGAGACTCCCGGGGCGCAAGGGAGAGTTAGCTGTTTGGAGATCAGTGTCCCGGGTTAGCAGGTAACCAGGGACGCTGATCTCTCTGAAAGTTGCCGGAGCCAGCCGTAAGATCACGGCTGGCTCCACCCAGCTGTCAGAAGCAATGGCCGGCCGCTCAGCCAGCTTCGGCTTTCAGCGCGGCTCAGCCGAGCCGATGCATATGCGTTTGGCTCGACTGAGCCGCGCGGCCAAGTTCGGGAGCTGTACGGGCTATTGTGAATAGCCCGTACAGCACCCCTTGGTTCAAGAGAACCAAAGGGGTCCTGGGGCCGAAGCTAGCCGAAGGATCGGCCGAAGCTACGGCCAGATCCTTCGGCAGCTTCGTGAATAGACCCCACTGTGTTTTACAGCTAACAGATTTAAACATTGTTTTCTCCCATAATAAGGATGACATGATTGTTGGATTTCTCCTAGGCAGTCCTCAGTAAATGAGGCTTAGATTACTGTTTAGAGAGAGTTAAACACCTTCTAAGTATAGCGGCTGATAAGGTGCCCATACACCTTACAATTTATCTGCAGATTTTCTGTGGTCAGATGGAAAACAGATTGGCCCAGTCGGAGATTACTTCATCCACACAGTTAAGTGTAGATGGAGGAATCTGTTGCACCTTTTCCATCCGACCACAGAAAATCTGCAGATAAATTGTAAGGTGTGTGGCCAGCTTTACACTAAAAACCTCAATTTACTATATTTTAGTGAGTGGCACAAATGTGAACTAAGTAAACTACTGGGTAATGTTCCTCTGGTACATACGAATATATCATTTTAAAGATTAGGGTTTAATACTTTAAACATTAGAAAACTTTGAAACATTAGGCACATAGCTAAGTACACATATAGAATACACATACTGACACTGTGTATCTGCAAAAGAATCTGTAACTCTGCCCAGGCATTTTTGTGATTCATATCCCTCTGCCAGACATCAGCCATGAGCATAACACCACTTTCTCTGTTGTAGTTAAAGAGTAAAGAAGTGTCACCTCTCTTCCTGCATTCGGCTGACTGGTGAATGAAGGAGTAGCAACACAATGTCATCCTGTTTGTCTTCTCGTTCTGCTCTTTTCTGTCAGTATGTTCCCTTTCAGCAATTTGCATTCAGCAGAGCCTATTGCACATAGTGGTCTCCTTCCCTACTGCACTGCCGCTGTACAAGGGATGGCAGGAGACTGCTATCAAGACAGATCTGAGAAATTAGTTTTATGTAAAATTACATTGAAATATCTTTATAGAAATTCCCATTTGCAATAAAATGTGTTGAAATTTAAAGAGACACTGTCACCTTTAGCCATTAAGAGCATTGTGACAGTGCCTCTGTAAATGGCATCCTACGACCCCCATATACTCACCTTACCTGTGCTCCCTCATAGCTCTTTGCTAAATCCTCAGCTGCTGCTGCTGCAATTAGCATATCAACAACCTGGGGGAGCGGTGATGTCTCTTCCCCAGTCACATGGCAGGATTTGGCTCATGCTCCCCTATACTTGAACATGCTGGGTATTCTTGCTGGAGGCAGACGATAACAATGACATGACAGAAACGCACACTGGACTAGAGCAAGACTCAAATTGGACGTTACCATTACACACATGCAACCTCACTTGCAGTGACAGATGACTGAAAACCACTCACAATACAGACGCAGACAGTGATTCATCAGCTACACCACGTGAGTATTGATTTAGGTTAAATAAGATACCTCCCTATCTAAAACATACAGAAAACATACAGACTTAGACGTGGACACAGCTACAAGACATGACAACATAGGAAAAATAATACAAGCATTACTAAAATACTATAGACCTAATGGTCATGACTGAAGTTAAATTAGTCCCAAGTGATGGATCGCATAAAACTTGCCTGGACAGACTGCACAACTAGACAAGCTGAACAAAACCTAGGGACGGGTATGGAGGGGCAGGGGCCCACAACCAATGAATAGAAACACACAATGTGAGGCATCGGGTGCCTGAGTGAGGGCACTAGACCTCAGACAAGGCCTTGGAACACAGAGAGAGATGTACCTGGGAGTGAGCCAGGGGAAACCACAACATGAGGCCTCGGGTGTCTGAGCAAGGGCACTACAGCTTGCACAAGGCCTGGGTACCTGGAAGTGAGACAGGGGGAACACAACATGAGGCATCAGATGCCTGAATGAGGGTACTATACCTCGGACAAGGCCTCTGTACGCTGAGAAAAGAAATGTACCTGGAAGTGCACCAGGATCGGCCAGAACACCGCAACCGAATTAGCAAATCCAAGAAGAGTATTGGATATTGAAAAGCACAAACAAGGCAACCTAGTCAACACATAAAACCAATTAATAATACCTTAGCTTTGTGAAAACACCTGAAAGGAATGGGTTAGGTTTTCTTACGTGTTCAATGAGTTGTGAAACCGTAAGCCAATATGGCTGAATAGCAATACAAATAACCAATAACCACCCACTGTCAAAACCCTCCTACATGTGTGTGCATATACCAGGTGGGTCAACCACCTCAATACTGAAGCAAACACCAAATTAAGGCAATCCATCATGCCCCTAGTTTAAGCAGAGGGGTTAAATCTCTCAAAGATACATCACACTTGAGGGCAACACAAGTAAAAACAAACAGGGTTTCAACACAACACATGACAACATGTAAAGCAAGATTTCAACTAGGGATGTTCAGACACCAGCATCTATATCGGTGCCGATACTTGGCATTTTCAACTACCAGGGTCATATCGGCCGCAGCTGCGGCAGGACCTCGACACCCCACCACTGTTCTGAAATTATTCATCTGTATTGTTTTAGAAAACTGTCACACGACACTAACAAAATGTATCAGTAATGGTATCTGCCAGTACTTAGACAAGTATTGGTACTTGTACTCGGTCTGGAAAAAAATGGTGCATCCCTAATACCAAAATGAAACAAGTAATACATTAAAACAGGGGTGCACCCAGGAGCCCCGTAGCCAATGCACATTAAAAATAATATTTCAACACAATTCATATAAAATATGCAATATTTCAGCGCAACACATGGCATCATAAATGGCAGGATAGCCACAACGCATGGCATCATACATTGCATGATTGCACGAGATCATACACGGCAAGATTGCCACAACGCAGAACATCATACATGGCAGGATTGCCACAACACATGGCATCATACACGGCAGGATTGCCACAACGCATGGCATTTTATGTGGCAGGATTTCAACACAATGCATGGCATATCGTAGTACCGGATATCAATAAACTGTTCCTTTTTTTAAAGAACACATGACTAGTTTACCAAAAGTGGCAGTGCGGCCTAATTAACTGGCAAGGTTAAGTGGCAATTGAAATGCTATAGCATAACTATAATATGAGTTAGTAATGCTGCTAATCTTGGGCAGAATAATGTACACTGAGTGGCCAGATTATTATGACCCCCCCATCAGTACTTAGTTGGGCCGCCTCGTGACTCCACGAGATGTTGAAAGGTGATGCGAGGAATCTGACACTGCACTGTTGCCCTTCTGTTGTCTTGTACCAGTCTTGCCACTCTCCGTTCTGCCCTAACATTGACTAGTCGCTGACGGCCACAATTCGCACGTTCAGACCCAGATTTTCGGCTGACAGTCCAGTCTTTAAACACTTTAACAACAGCTGCTCTTGAACATTTAGGAATTCTGCTGTTTTGCTGATACTCGCTCCATGGCTCCGAGCGCCAACAATCATCCCACGTTCAAAGGCTGTTAAATCGCGTTGTTTACCCGTATCTTCAGAAACAAATCACTTCTACTGTCGTGGTAAATAACCTGCTTCCCTATTTATAATGGTCTGGCCCTCTAGCAACTTCAGCGCCAAATTATAGCTAATTATAGCTAATTTGCCTACAAACGTCAGGTGGTCATAATAAACTGGCCACTCAGTGTGTGTGTGTGTGTGTGTGTGTGTGTGTGTGTGTGTGTGTGTATATATATATATATATATAAGAGAGAGAGAGAAATCACTTTTCTACAAACATAACCTATATGCATTTATGTGGTATTCTGTTGTTTTCTGTTGTGCTTGTTGTTCTTTTTATGGCTACAATATGTAATTCTGTTCCTTTTATGTGTTGTACTGCTTGCGTATAATGCAAATCATTACAATACAAAGCATGTATGTCTGTTCCATCTGTGGCTGTTTACAGAAGATAGATTTCCTGGATGTAGGTATTGCTGATTTTTCAGGCATTCAGTTTGTGCTACCTAAATATCAAAATCCCTCTGTTGCAGTTTTCAGGTCACGGTTGTGTTGTAACAGCGCAGTACACCGCTCGTGAAGCACAACAGCCTACTCCATTAGATTTCTGGCTTTGGCTCATTACTCCCGAAGGTGTTACTGGGTGTGCTTTAACCCTGTCACTTATTGGAATTGCCATCCTAGAAATGCACTGGGGACACTTTCTACAGGGTAGTTAGCTTTGTGGTTTGTAGTAAAATGCAACAAACTACAGGAGCTAATAAACAGTAAACGGTCAGTAAAATAGCAATATCCATGCAAATTAACCTTAACGCCATATAAATCTACCATAGATTATAATAAAACAAATTGATTCGATAGCTAAAGAGATAAAGAAATATATCATGCAAAACAAAATAAAATGGTCGTTAATACAGCTCATTGCCTTAGTTCCGTAGCCTCTTCTAACAGTGTACCCTGCTAAAATCGGCTGTTTTAGTAATTATTTAAGCACTTTTTTTGTGATTAAGTTTACAACTACAGAACACAATATATTATAAGAAATCTTATCATGTTTCAGTTTACACTGATTGGTTTAATCAGCCTACTTAATGATAAATCTTCTTGACAGAGTCTTAAAAAAAGATGATAAAATAAATGGCAAAAGAATGAAAATTTTCTAGTATGGTATAAATTATGAAAGGATATATCTGCTATTGCTCACACATAATAGCTGGTAGATTTCTGTAAGCTTATAGGCCCTTGCTACACTGATACTAGCTTGTCTTGATTCCATCTTGTATGGAAGACATCTGTGTTTTAAAGGGAGACTGTAGTGGTTTTGCTAATTTAAAAAAAAATATTTATCATTTTTATCATTATTTTTATTATTTGTTTTACATTTTTATTTAACAAATTCAATTTTAATACAGGGTGTTCTCATGCCTCAATGGGTGCTAAGTTGTTTAAAAAGAAAGTCTTGCACTAGCTGTGCACTTATTAACTGCTCCTTTAGAATGAGAAACTAGACAGGGCCCTCCAAAAAGGAGTGTCCTTCCTCTGAGCTCTTCAAATGACTCATTAACCACTTCTTGACCAGCCATTGTAGTAAAACGGCCTGTAGGGGGAACAGTTTTTCTGAGTGGACATTTAAAATTCTCCTAGTGTTCACTGTTGGCATGTGTGGCGAGCACTTTAGACACTTTATTAAACAGAAGAGATCATAGCTAAAAGGCCCAGATACCTTCAAAGTGGCTCTGTGCTTTGTGATCATTGTGATTGCCAGTCACAGTTATCATGAATGTAAACATCGCTAATGTTTACATTTGAGGTACCTCCCCTTCCTTTCAAAATGGAAGAAGGGGAAAAATAGTATTGCACTAATGATTGTTGTATTTTTGTTTATTTACCGCTCCTAGCATTGAAAATTCACCCCGAGCCAGACTCGGGATTACAGCCAGGGAGGTTAAAGAGGAAGTTTACCCATCAATATAAAGTCTCCCAAAACAGTTACAAAACAGTTACTTAAAGCATGCCAACAATCAAGGTTGCCAGAGTGCTTATTGTAGCTCTCACCTGAACTTCCAAGCCCTTAAATGGCTGGTGTCATAGCCAATCACATGTGCAGCACCATGGCAATCCAAATATTTATTTATTTTTGTTTATTCATGACATTTAGCCTATGAACACAATATATTTTCAGTACAATGCAATTTCATCCTGCAGGAAACATCTTCCACTAATAATGGAAGACTTGCAGTTGGCTTCAGTGGGCGTCTTTTGAGTACACCTTAACCACTTTATTGTCAGCATGTTTCTGTCAAGTAAAACTTAATTCAGCATTCCTCAAGATCTTAGTGCTTCATCTAAACACATAACCAACAATTCTTAATTTCCAAAAAATTGTGGCAAAATATAAGAAATACTAAAAATGAAGGGAAGCTTGTTATTTTTCAAAATGTTATTTCTTGTTTCTTTCATTTATATCGTAAAAAACAAAAACTCATTATTAAATAGCACCAAAAGAAAGCTTAATCTGTCTCAAAAAATGATATAAAGTTCATAAAGTTCATTTGGGTGCATTGTTGTATGAACAGGTAATTATCAGTCAAACTATAACAGCAATGAAAAATGACCTGGAAAGGAAGGATGTATGACATACTGATACTGTGTGTGTAGCCTGGTAATCCTTATATTTTTGCCTGTTTTCTAAACTTAGCAGTAACACCTCAGTCTGCAACCCCAGAGTACCACATTCACACTTGCTAGACTTGACACCGCTGGCTGCAAATGGTTAGATACAAAATTTTATATACAATATTTTTAATCTATTAAAAAAATGTAAATGTTATTTCTTATTTGTGCATTTAAACCATATATTGACTCTGTATCCATCTCCATCTTTATCACAACGCTGTGTGTAAAATGGCAAGAAATTGAGATGAGCAGGGTTATTCACAGAAGGGTGAAGAGTTTGGAGAAGGCAGGAGAAGTGAACAATCTAGAACAACATAGCTGAACTGGAAAGTGAGCTGAATTGGAGAATTTTTCCACATCAGCTATGTTGTCCTAGATTGTCCACTTCTTCTGCCTTCTGCAAACTCTTCACCCTTTTGTGAATAACCCTCATGGAGTTAATATGCTTTGGTAGAACAAGTGCTTCCAGCTTTTTCATTTTTCTTTGTTTTTCTTAATAGGAGGGATTTCTGATGACATTTTTATTGTCTATTTTAAATCGGCTTCTATTATATGTGAAAAACATCTGATGTGGTTTATTAATGTAAGGGTTTAGCCAAGGATCAATATAAAGCACTGTGTACATGTGAAAATAATTGTTGACATCTATACCCAATATAATTAAGCAGCTGCTAGTGGCAGATATTCTATATACCTTATTTTACTTCAATACCCATTCCATTGTAACACAGGGCATTTTTTAATTATTCTGTATGTATTGTGAGGTTGTGAAGCTGTAATCTATGATGTGATCCCTATTATAATTTTTTACCCCATTAGCCTCCATGTATGGCAGAATATAAGTAAAGCCACCCCTTTGCTTTCAGTACATTCCTTGTGTGGTATTTAATATATATATGCAGCAGTACATTTTTAGTAAACATCATCATCCTAAAGTGTATATGTGTATATAGTGTAATGGAGTGCCAGTAAAACCTGCCAGGTTGGCAAGAAAAGTGATTGAAGGAAGATACATTTCTCCACGGATTCTTAGATTTATGATCAGCATAGATCTGGAGGTGAAGAAAAATAGCTCTTTACCCTGTATTGGTAAAACACGTTCTGGGGTTGGTTTTACTAGGGTGGGACAGAATCCTAATTCCGTGGACCGTAGTTTGGTGAGGACTGCACATGTCTTCATTGGTGTGCGTCTCAATGGAAAGAGAGACAGTGTGCTGAATGCAGCAAGCTCCGTGTTTGGTACCAAGTGTCAGGTAACGCGGATATATTGAATTGCAGCTGCGGAACTCACACTGGAACCGGTTATGCGGAGGTGGTTCAGTGAGCGGTTCCCCAGTACACTTAGTGCGGTGGGGAGAACGTACGCATCATACACAACCCGCTAATACTAAAACTACTGGTCTCTTCTGAGTAGGGCAGACCCAAGAGTATCTTTGAGAGGTACGATTCAGGTAGTTTACTATAATCTATGTAACTCACAATTGAAGACTTCTACAGTCACTATGGTGTGTATGGTTCTCAGTATTATATGAGGGATGGTCCACTACAACCTAATATGCTGTCTGAATATACACAAATAGCAATCCTTGTAGGTATAGTTCCCTTTAAGCACTACTGAAAGTTCAGGTATGAGAAGCTGCAATTGCAGCGGAGGTGCTAAACATCAACAATTTAAGTATGACAAGCTGCAACTGCAGCGATAGGTATGTCATATGACTATGAGCAATCTGCAATCCTTGATGGTATGGTTCCCTTTAAATACTAAAGACAGTTCATATATGACAAGATGCAAATGCAGCCAAGGAACAATTCAAATCATGTATGACAGACTGCAACAGCAGCTATGGGTATTGCACTTTGACCCAGGAGTACTTGCGCTTAGATGTCACTATGACCAGAGGGGATACGAGGGTCCTTGGATTGCAGGCAGGCGGCCACAGTCAACTTTCCAGGCTAGGGTCAAATCGGTCTCCTCGGATATGATTTGTCTCTACAGTGTTTGGCAGAGACAGAGGTTCAGTCTGTGGTGGGTGAGGCTCGGTGGTCGTCACTCCACTCTCCACAACGAGAGAACGCCGAGTGATCGATTCACCTGAGCTTTTAGCGGCGGGGCCGCGCCCAGTGGGAGGAGCCTCGGCGTTACATAACAACGGAGACGGAGCGCCGCTGGAACAAGGGAACGCGCCGGTTATGTGTTTGGAGCCAAGCCTGTCAGCAGGACAGGGATCTGTGGATGGACTGTAACTGTTTCTATAGAGGAAACGTACCCAGCTCAAAGGACTTTCACTAATACTCAGTAAGGTTCAGTGGAGCAGAACTTTATTTTGTTTATGACAATTTATTTTTGGCTGGATGCCTGTAACCTTTTTGTTCATTGCTGTCTTGAATAAAAACTGGCAATTTTGTTGAAGAGACTGTGAGTGTTTGCCTCTGCCTTAAAACTAGTTTCCTGCAATAGCTAAAACTTTTTTTTACTTTTGGATATAGTAGGGTTTAAACTCCTCCTTGCTGGTGGGATTTCCTTTAACTTCTTTTCTTGGAGATCCAAAAGATAAAATCTCTACAAGGTGAGGAAAAGTCCACTCTAAAGCCGGGTATACACGCTTCAAATGTAATCAAAAACCATCTGAAATTCGAAGCAGGGGTGCCACTGCCGACTCCTTTCTGACCGGCACCCCTCGATCAGCTGATTGAAGGAGCATGTCGGAAAAGTCTCTTAACAGAGTGAGTAGCCAATAAGCTGTGTAAACAGTTACACTGGCACACAGCCAGCAGGTTAAATGAAGAAAATAGAAACGTGTATACCGCACTTTAGACACAGGTGTCCCCAATGAAATATTTACCTTCACCTCCCCAGCTGTTGGGACAACCATAACCTATTGAGCCCAATAAATGATTGTTTTTATGACATTTTTGCATACATAGAGAATTATGTGCACTCAAAATACGCCAAATCATCAACATTGTGCGCCTATGTTGAAGATGATTTGCGACGTGTGCAAAAACCTGGAAATTCACAATTTTTGTTGTAGGAATGTGCAGATCTGCACATCTGGCTGACAAATTCCTTATAATAAGTATCTGTGCAGATGCTTCACTGAACTGGGATAAGCTGCCTTTTTCTTACTCCTTCTGTCTAGATGAACAGAGGGTAGGAGGCAGCTGTCAGATTCCTTGTGATGAGTGTATAGACGAACACTCACTAGAGGGCAGCTCTGTGCTCCTCTGTGTCTACATGTCTTTCTTTCCCCAATGTTCCCTAAGGGAACCTTTTTTATTTGGGGAATTGTGCATACATTTGCATGCAGTTCATATAGCCCATTACATTTTCCATCACTTTCTGTCTTGGTAAAAATGGCCACCCTGATAAATTCAGAGGGTTATCTCCCCAGCAGAAACACAAGCAATAATAAAAACTTGATAGGGATTCTAATTCCTCACTCTAGCCAAAACTAAAACAAATGTTATAGCTATACCAGCCTTTCTCAACCAGGGTGCCGCAGCACCTTGGGGTGCCTTCTGGCTCCCATATGGGTGCTAAGGGGTGACTCAATGTTTTTACACAGTCTCATGCATTTCCATGGTACAGCCAGTGTGGCCACCAGGGGGGTTAGGGATTCATTCAGAAAAGGACAGATGTTCGCCTCTGTCCAGGCCTGCTCCGCCTCCTGCCCTTTGCAGTGCTGCCACGACAGTGGCTCCTGTTGTGATGGTAGAACTCTGATGTTAAAGGGTGACTTTGATGTGAAGGGGGGGGGGCTTCCGATGTGAAAGGAGAGCTCCTGATGTGAAGTGGAGCTAGTGATGTGAAATGGAGTCTCTGAAGTGAAAAAGGGAGACTCTAATGTGAATAGAGGGGGCTCTGTTTTGAAGTTGGGGGGTTCTAATGTGGGGGGGAGATTTGTAGTGTGAGGAGGGAGACTCTACCATGAAAGGAAGGGGTTCCTAATGTGAAGTGGACACCTAATGTACAAAAGGGGCTATGGTTTGAAAGGGGGACTCTGATGTGAAGGGGGACCCCTTGTGTTTTTGCTTGGAGCACTCCCTTAAAAACTTAACAAGATCCCTACCTGGGATAAAGAGGGGACACATGTTGTTACTTAGAATGGGGTGCCTTGAGATTTTTGCATACATTTAAAAAAAGTTGAGAAATACTGAGCTATACCATCATTTTACGTGCACATAAGCCTGACTGCAAAACACTCACCATCTCTTCTTACCCTGGAAACATATGTACACATATCTAAACAGCTAGTATAGTTCCACAATTCCATATTCATCCTCCTAACTTAGAGCTAGATCACCCACAAGGTGACCTAGGTGGTTGCCTAGGAACAGCCAAAAATAGAAAAGTCGACTGCCTGCTTTTGGCTCCAGTGCTCAGCAGACTTACCTGTGAGCCCAGTAGTGCTGCACCCATTTGTTCAGGTTTGTAGAGTGGGAGTCGGGAGGAGATCAGAGAATTGCCATTCTCCGATCCTCTCTTACACCAAA
Source organism: Nanorana parkeri (assembly GCF_000935625.1). Classification (NCBI taxonomy): domain Eukaryota; kingdom Metazoa; phylum Chordata; class Amphibia; order Anura; family Dicroglossidae; genus Nanorana; species Nanorana parkeri. The sequence goes on along the minus strand of NW_017307578.1, from coordinate 344,491 downwards.
ACTAAAAAATACTCAGATCTGGACACTTCTGAATGAGAGCCGCTAGACTCCTGGCTCTGTAGTCGGGTTAGCTACAGATTGGGCCTCTGTGTCCTTGCTCTGGCTACAGTGCAGCCACAGGAGGCATCAGAGTCCATAAATAGCACTTCTCAATATTTTATAATGTCTCATAGTTAGCATGTCCTTGTGATGACATTAATTTTAAAAAAAAAGTTTGCAAAAATAAAATAATAAAAAAGACACTTACACTCCGGGGCACATAAGTACATGCCTGTATCACACTTGCAATACCATCACTGGTCACAATTTACCAGGGACAGGATTTTCTATAAAGAGCAGAAAAAAATCATTTTTTAATCTTTTATATTTAATGGAAAATGTTTTGTTTTTTTGCACTAAAACTTTTAGAGTATTTTTTACTGAACAGATCAATTTCATAAACATTTGACTAATAACTGTATGACATAAAAATGAAGACTGCCACGTTTTATTCTACATGTTCTCTGCTTTCTGAAAATATATAATTTTGGGGGTCCTGAGTAAACGCTTAACTTGATAACATAATTTTTTTTCAGGTGTGCGAAAAATGTTATATTTGATCACATAGCTGAAAGGTTATGCGCCTCCAAGGTTGCATCTCATTGGTGGCCTTTTTAGCAACTAGCAGAGCAGCCACAAGGTACTGCTTTTCTCTTCACCTCCTTACTCCTACAGCTAAAAACAATGAAAGTAGAGGAGAGTGATGTGAATCTGATGTTCACCACTGTCAAACCACTGTACTCTGTTGAAGGCAAGAGTGCAAGAGCTTGAAATCTGCTGAGGTATAAGTGAGCATACAGAAGGTGGAAGAGCTTTTCATTTATTAGGGTGTAAAGGAGGATAGAAAAGGTGGAAACGTTTACAAACTCTTAGGTTATATAGGGATTATAATGAAGGTTGAAACGTTTACAGCCAGTTATCCAAATTAGAGTTGAACAGTGAACTAAACAACATCTGCGCTAACAGTTCACACAGTCAGCACTGCAATTCTTGTTTGCAAGATTTACATGTACATATCTGTTGTTCGTAGTGTCTGTCATGTTAAAAAGGAGAGCTGCTAGCAAGTAAAAAGTGCAGGCACCAAGATTTCTGAACAGACAAAGCTTCAACACTTTTTGGTAGTGTTATAACTTGTCCACTCTTTCCTGCCCCCACACACCCCTCCCACACACAAATTTTTGTTCGCCCATGATGGGTTACCTTGCCCAAAAAGAATGTGTGTGTGAGGAGGGAGATGGCAGGAAAGCTCCATCAGGAGGTTTGCTTTCTCGGAATAGCCAGATTATGGCCATATTTGATGTGAATAAGAAGCAATGCAGGTATGTGCATGCATTTGCAATTCATACATGATGGCTAATATCAGCAGCAGGAAGACCATGCAGGTGAAACTCGAATAATTTGAATATCGTGCAAAAGTAATTGCAGTAAGTGCTGCAAAAGGGGCCCAAACCAAGTACTGAGTACATATGCATGCTTGTACTTTTCAGAGGTCCGATATTGTTCTATGTACAATCCTTGTTTTATTGATTGCATGTAATAATCTACTTTTTTGAGGTTGCCGATTTGGGGTTCTTGGGGTTTTCATGAGCTGTAAGCCATAATCATCACAATTATGACAAATCACGGCTTGAATTATCTTGCTTTGCATGTAATGAGTCTATTTCATATATTAGTTTCACATTTTAAGTTGCATTAGTGAAATAAATGAACTTTGCACGATATTCTAATTATTCGAGTTTCACCTGTATATGCAGAACTATAGGTATGTAAATACCAGCCAAAGGTCCTGCAATGTCTATTATGTCTTCCAGGTGGGGGGCCCAGGAATACGCTACCATCTACAAAGAATAGCCTTTTTCTGATGGGCATCGGGCTCTTCCACACCATCTGTGCAAAAGAGGATATGAAGGAAGTAAATATATCAATAACATATTTACTCCTAGTAAAGGCATATCATTTGGTAAACTCCCTCCCAGGTTGACTGGTAAAGGGTTCCTTCAGGCAGCATAAAGTAGCATTAGGAAAAAAAACACCCACAGTCCGCACACACACACACACACACACCGAAATAAAAAAATACAGAAAGCTGCTCTGCTTCAATACTTTATTAAAAAAAGGTTTGCAAATAATCCAAAAAGATCTTCTATCATCTTCATCTCAAATCCTCTTCATCCAAAATAGCTTAGGGAACATAGCTTTTCACCATATGTTTTTTCATATAAAGTTTCCATCAACAGAAAAAATACATTTTACAGAAATACATTACAGTACTGGAGCATGGGATTCTGAGAGATTCCCATGCCAATGTTTCCAAAGTCTATCGATTCATATGACATAATTTAATACACAGCTCTGTAACTGCGTGGTTTTCTTTCCTAAATCAGACTGTCCTTTTTTCCCTCTCTTCTTTCTGTATCTTTCCTCTATGGCTAATTGGATGGGTGAGGTTTGGGACCAAATGATTTATTACTTACAGTGTGTACTACTGACAACAAATACTAGCACACAGCAAGAATGGGAAATTGTCGAGCTAATGTTTTGATTAAAACTGTGTTGGAACAGAAAACGTGTGCAAGGTAAAATATAACTTTCTGATAAATATCTCAAGTAGAGAATTGGCCTTGAAAGTATGCATTTATGAATTTTCTCCAATGATTAGGCGGTATCTGCTGCAATTAAAAGAAATCTGGGAAACAATTTGAACAAAAATATGATGACATATTTGAAAGATTAATATGAATAACAAAATGATGTTCATTCAATGCACTGCTCAGACACTATTGCAATGTGCTTGTCATGTTGACTGCTCAGATTTAATGGTGTTTAAATAAGTCATACTATTAATAGTAACAGGGCTGAATAATAGCAAGAGTATGAATTGACAGATTTTTTTGGGAAACAGAAGACTTAAGATATTTTTTTGTGGTTTGGTGCATAATTTATTTCTTAAACAGGCTCAGGATTAAAAATAATACATTTTAAAACGTAAATCCCTTATTTTTAGTCCAGTGAATATGAATCATGCATATGAATATATTGGGGGTGATTTACTAACCTAAACACACGTACACACTAGGTGCGTGTGATTTTTACACAGCAAAACGTATTTATCAACCAAAAAGTCTCTAAAAGCATATTTCCACTAATGCCATATATGGAGAAATCATGCACATGATGCATATATAATGCTGCTTCACAGTTTAGACAAAAATGGTTAGCTCATGCATTTACATTCCTGCATTCATCAACGCAAGCAACACAACGTAGAGCTAATTTACACAACATCACCTTGCAATTCATGCAGGGCTTTGCACAACACACCTGCTGGGTGTGTACACACTACAAAGGTGTCTAGATTCCACCAATAGATCATGCTGGGAGGGAACACACTACAGAGGTGTATACATGTTCGTGGCGTGTTTATAAGGTTAGTAAATCAACCCCCTAGACTCAAACAAGTAGCACAGTAAGATGACAGTTTGCCCACTCTTCCAGTTTTCAGTTCTAGGTCTAATGATGCATATTGGGCAAACTATTTCTGAAAGCCTCTCTTCCACCAGCCTGGGTGCCCCTTGTATTGCTATGATGTGTAATATTGCTAATATGATACTATGGCTTTCTAGTTCATGGAGGTTAAGAAGGGGTGCACAAAATAGTTGGCCAGTGGGGGTAGCAGGGGCATGGTTTCTCAGCAAACCTGACATGACAATTCACCGTTTGCAAACATGGCAAACTAATGTGGATATTTGCCACCCTAGCAACCAACTATCAATAATGCACTTCCTGGCCTCTGAACTTAGGTCAGTTGGCTTAGAATGGCCAATATTTGGAGCTTCATGTGCCAGCCCCTCACTATAAAATGGGAGGGTTCCCAGCAGCCATAGTAAAAATGTGCTTAGCTGGGACAGGGGAAACTTAGACAGTGCTCTTTAGAAAGTGCATAGGGATAGATTAGTGTAGGGCTTGTAGGAACAGGTGCAATAAAGTAGATGTCAAACCATCCATCAGTGTCCTTTAGATACCAAAGTTCTATGTATCTTGAGGAATTTTGGGTAGGGGGGTGCTGCTGCGTGCTTATGTGTGTCCCGCAGTTTCTTTACAGACTCACCACATGCACTGTCTACAGTCATAGAAAGGCAAATTTTCTATTCTTTGCTGGCTACATGTTTTTACAGCGTGTCCCTCAGCCCATATGCATTTCACTGTTAAGCAGTATTGTATTTATGTATTGTATTTATGAGCAGCGACTGACAGTCACTGATCTCTTCAGGGAAAAGACCATGAGCTGAGGGATCAGTGGTTCTTGATCGCTCGGCCATCGATCTATAGAGTTGGCATGTGACACGATTTAAGTTTGCAACTTTTGGACTTCACCATGGACTCAACAAACGCCTCCCAAACCAAACCCAGACACATTCGCTCATCCCTAGCCCTAAACAATAGCAGAAATCTGTTGTGGCAGAAGCCCTCAAGACCATTCTGTGCCTGGAGATAGTTTCTTAGACTGGCAACTTTCCCACTGAAATCAGCATTATACAAATATGGTTATTGGCATTGAGGTATGTTTACAAAGCAGTGAATGTGACATTCCCCAAACATTAATTGCAGGTGTATCAATCACTGTAATTGCAAGCACATTCACCAGGAAATTAACTGCATAGTATTTTATAAATGTTATATTTACTGCCTTAAATTATACCCCTTCAAGACTCAATGTGTTACTACATATAGTATGTGTGTCAGGGATAGAGCAGACCATCCTAAATATGAAAAGTTTTGATAAGAATATATTTTTCTTTTGTTCGCTTTGCTTGAATGCTTGTTCTGTATGCAATGATAGAAGAACAGTTTTTCTGAAATTGCTATGATGATTTTATTTTGGAAACTAAACAACTTATGTGTATGTGTTACAAAGAAAGCCATAGGGAGAAGGAGCATGGTAACAGGATAAGTTAATTTTCAGCAAAATGTACATCTCTAGTTCCATGCTGGGTGATAAGTGCTGACATTAGAATGCTGTTTTCAAATAATAAACACTTCCCAGTAGAAACAAATCTCTAAGAATATCATTTACCTCTGCTGTGAATCTATTTGTGTACCTGTGAAATCACTACTTATGAGCCTCTGAGAACATCTCTAAAATATTGAAACACTATGGAGAATTTTATAGAGTGAGTAAATAGTATGCAGTTGAAACCAAACGTTGAAAGGGAATTCTAACTCTTTTTGTTCCGAGAAATAATGTATGTAAAAATGACATTATGGAGATAACACTGCTATGGCATAGCGAAACACATACTGCAGATGTGTATGTAGATTTATATAATTATATCTAGGGGTGATTTTGCTGTTACCTTTTCCAGCCATGTTTTGCTCTCAAAGCCACTACTTTGAAGACCATCACACACATATTTTAAACTGCAGAAGAATATTTAAAGCTAAACTCTTGGAACAAAAACTTTAATTTAAATATCTTCCTCTTTTGCCTTTGTGTGTACATACTTTGTGTGTCCCAGATAGTTGCATAGTCAAGTTGAAAAAAGACCATTGAGTATAGCCTATAGAAAAAAAAAATTGAAAAATAATCTATAAACGTAACCCTGTGCCCACAGTTACACACAGTTGATCCAAAGGAGGGCAAAAAAACCCCCTCAAAAAATGGTTCAATTTGCTCGAACAGGGGAAACAATTCTTCCTGATCACCTAAGGCTATCGTAAACTACGCCTTTGCAAACACAGTTATACCCTTTTAAAGCAGCAGTGACATCATCACTGTGCGGTACATAACCTATAAAGAGCAGAGCTGTGGGAGGGCCCCAGCAAGCCCCGCCTACCACTGGCTGCCTGCAAAAAAACACAGGAGGGGGCGAATACAAAACCAGTCACCCTGCACAGAGACAGAGAACAGCAGTGACTGGTCTTTATTACAGCAAATTCCTGCACAAAGGATAAGTTTTTTCACTGGATTACTGCATAGATCTGGAAGAAATAAACAAAACACACCAAGATTCAAGTAGGAATACACATACCGCTTGTATTTAGACATTCTATTGTACTATCCAAAGGTCCCCCAATTTTGGCCCACACCTGTGGGACTGGACACTGTAGACTTCAATTGAAAGCCTTTTGAGGCCTGGTTCACTCCTAGGCGTTTGAGCTGTTTTTGCGCGTTTATCACGCAGTTTTCTTTGCGCGATTTTGCTTAGAAACTGATAGAGGTTCTAACACTTCATCACACTATGACATTTTGGATGAGGTTTAGCTGATATTTCTGTGGGTTTGTTCAGCAGTTTCTTGTCTGCTTTTAGAGAGAAAAGGTATTAAAATGTAACTGTTTCATGGCCAAGGCCTTTTTTTGTTTTTTGCACACATTATAAAATCCACATTTTAGTCCTGAATATTACTTCAAACCACAAAATATTATATATTTTCTGAAAGCCACCACACTGTAAAATAAAATTGTGGCATTTGCAAAGTTTAATGTTGCAACTTATTATCAAACCCCCACATTTTGTGAAATTGCACTTAAAGGAGAACTATGAGGTGAGTGCTTTTCACTCACCTCATAGTTCTAGCCGACCTGTGACAATGAGACTGTCACAGGTCGGCTCATTAGATCGGGAGGTGAGCGAACACATACCGGCGTTCGCTCACCTCTCGATCCTGTCACAGCTCTCTGCCGTGACAGGGAAGGGTCTGGATTCCCCTTTCCCCGCTCCGATCCGCCAGCGCTTTACCATTTTTTTTTATTATTTCAACATTTATTTTATTGTATATTTTTTTAAACTGTTTTGTTTCCAAAAGACCCCTTGTATATCCTTTCCACTTTAAATAAGCTATTGAAGTGCAGATTAAAGGGAAACCCGGCACTGTCAGCATGGATTCACAAAAGTTGTCAAATGAATCTACTCACTTTTTATGAAGAAGTAAGCAAAAAATTAGACAAAAGAATGGCTGTGGATATAGTTGTGGCATACAAATGTCAGAATTGTTTATCCCTATACCTGGTTCAGGTCACGACTTAGAAAATATTAGCATGACAGCCAAGGAACTAACATTTTTATAAGAACAGCTCAGAAATAGCAGCCTCCAATTCTATCATGACAGTTATACATTAAAATGATTGTAATCAATTTTGTTAAAGCTGGTGATGATTAAATTTAAGAATCTGGGGATTTTGAAATCCAGGAAATCATTATTCATACATTTATTAATGATTCTAGGGAAGTGAAAAAAGGTCACAGCTTGCGATTTTTCTGATTTGTGAATCAATTCAACCATCACTAGTCCTCTCTAAAGAAAGAGTAGGCTTATGCATACTGTATGTGTCAGTGTCCCTAGATTGGGTAGGAGATTCCCATTTCTTCACTGGGAACATTGGCACATCTCCACCTATCATTGGTGGTGCTTTCTATGACATCAGTGCTGCCTCTGTGCTCTGTGATGTAATTCACTATAGTGCAAACCAATATTCTTTTCCATTCCATCCTCTACAGACATCCTCTGCAGCTCTATGTGAGGTTGATGTCCTTTACAGAGCTGTAGAGAATGCAATATGGAACATGTTTATACCTCCCCAGAGATGTGATAATGCCCAGTTTTCCAGATAACAGGGCAGCCCTGATAATATGTCTCTACTGTTTCAGTGTGGTAACAGGGTAGTGTCTCTGATGTCTCTGATTATATAGCAAAATTCACAGGAATTGTCCAAAATTCTAATAGCATGTGGGCCTGCTGGTCGTCAAAAGTTGACAACTTAATTGGGCCAAACATTTTCAGCCGAACAGTAACTGCAGCCAGTGAGCTGCAGTCTCTATTCATGTATTCTGATAGTAGCAGATGCTGGCTGTCGGAATACAGTGGAAGAATCCTCCATCCACACTAAGCAGCAGGAATCTATTAGATTTTAAACTCGAATGAACAAAATCTGGTAAATTACAGCCAGCTTTAGGAAATTCTCTCTGATAGCAGATTAATATGTCTGATAACGGTAGCCTTTCTGATAATATTGCAATGAGATGGCAGTCTGTCTTTCAGAATGGTGGGCTCTTAAGCTGGCCATGCACTAATTGTTGTACAAATATTCATGCAAAAAAATCTCATCAGAACATTTCATGGATGTCGTTTGACAAAATTTCATGTGATTTTAACATTCAATTTTTGAATAAATGGTATTTCCAGAACGAAAACCAAATTCATTGTTAGAGTTTTCCATCCTGCTCCTTCAAATTTGTTTTCGTTATTAGAGTTGAAAACAATTGTCGATTTGACCCCATTAACTAATAGAAAGTAGAACGAATGTTCCCAAAAGGAATTTTGATGAGCAAGATTCTACTGGCGTATGACCAGTTTTACAGGACAGTTTTGTGATTCCGTAATGGTTCTCTCTAGTAACGTGGCACTCTACAGTAATAATATAAGACTGTGGCTAGATGTTCATAAGATAATGTATCTAAAAGTTAGAAGATTTCTGAAGCTTCACAAGCTGGTTGTTGCTGTAAATGAAGGGAGAACAGAAGCTGTGGTGTCAGGTTAGTGCAGGAACAGTAGAAATTGGAACAGGTTTTCTAACCTTTCTGATCACTAGATTACCCTAAAAGTAACTGTCCAGCAGCATATTGAAAAACCCACAGATGAAACCTGATTCACCTGGCAAACAGGGGGATTGGGTGACATCTTATGTCTATGGGTACTGTCAGACTGATCCAATTAAAGCCAGACATACCATTGGAAGAAATCATCAGATAAGGTCTGTAGACTTGTTTTTTTTTCTTATTTGATTGCAAACCATCCAAATGTAGCCACTGGCTTAACTGGAAAATTTTGATTTTACTTGACATTTCTTTTTATATGTAACAACATGTCTGTTCTTAAAATGTCACCCTGCAAACTACCAACTGCATATTTTCTTTTGTAGTTCCTTGGAAGCACAGAGGTTGAACAACCTAAAGGCACTGAAATTGTGAGAGATGCAGTTAGAAAACTGAAGGTACGGATTTTGGACTTAATAATCTAGTTTTGTGTTAAAGGAGAGGTTTGCTAAATGTACTGTATATAGGCAGTACTGGACTGAGGTACCTGTCAGGTTAGAGGGAGGGCACACCTAAAAGCTGAGTTCACAAGTGTGGTCAAGGGGCAGTAAAAGCAGGCGGTTGATCCACATTTTCACTGCTCCACAGCCACCCACTGACAAGTTAGCATTGCAACCAGACAGTGTTGTATACATTGCCACCACTGTGATGCTTTGCTTCAAGGTGTAGCTAATTTATACAACATGTCCCATTTGGCAGGTGGTGCCTTTGAGGTGAATTAGACAGCGCAGCAACTACGTGCCAAATGCTTGGCATGTGGTTATGCCAAGGTAGTTCCATGTAAAATCCCACTTGGGATAAAAAAAAAAAAACAGGCATCCAGGAGGCTCGATCCACCACGGATCACTTTTCAGAGGGGCAGCAAAGTCCACTACTCATATAAATGAGCCCTATTCATGTGTTACAGAGGCCAGCAGAGAGTGCACGAATATTGTAAAAGACATAGATTGCTTGCATGTACTGAAAGATTTCATACATGTGTAAAATATAAATTATAAATGTAGTGCTGTAAATGATAACCAAACCAACACTTCACACCACCACTGATGACATAAAGTGCAAATACCAAAATCTTTATAAATTGAAAAAAAAATCTCTTTTGAAAAGGAATTTTGGATGTTGGGAAAGTACAATTAGAGGTGCAACAGTTTTCATTGGCAGAGCACTGAGTGTTCTACTAAGCACTATTTGCCTTTCATTAAACCTCTGTTGGTTGTTTTGTTTTATAATGAGAAGGTCTATCATTACCTCAGTCCAGTGTTCTTCTTCTTCTTTTAACTGCTCTTCTTCCTTGTGCTCCAGCTTGTCCCCAAAGTGCTCTCTCTCCCTCCCCTTTGCGAGTGTCTCCTTCAGCTAGCTGGCTGCTGAGGAACCAACCATGCCTGCTCGCTCCCGGCTGTGCCCGCATCTATCTGTGTGCATCCTTGTCCACGCCAATCACTCCTC
>NW_017307578.1:323618-334359 GCF_000935625.1 Nanorana parkeri | reverse complement strand
TTTGGGGACCATTGAAGACTTCACAGACCCGGGCAACTTGGAGTTTGGTTTGAAAAACAATGTGATGATATGTGCCCCCTTCCTGATCCTGGATATCTTTGTTCATTTGATATATGATGTAGGCAAAAACATGTAACATGTGTTCACTCAGACAAATCTGGATTTAGATTTAAAGACCAAAAACAAGTACAACTAAAGACTCCTCTATGGCAGTGTAAACAAGTAACAAATCCAGTTACTACACGAGTGTGGCAGCCCTACTCCAAATTCAGGAGCAGAGCAGCATTGTTGCCACTCATCACAGGAAGCATTAGGTGGACTTTCCTAGCAGGAGCAACTGAAATTTGTGGGAATTTGCAGGGGGGCTAAGGAAAAATTAAAAATAAATATGTACTTCTATATTGAATTTCCTTAAGTTCTATCCCACTCCTAATAACTGTATCGGTCTAGAAGTTTGTAGACTTATTGAAGATGCCTGTCTTATTGAAGATGCCTATAGGATGTACTTCCTCAATGCACTGCCACAATTTGATTCAGCCCTGTGAATATGCACTACCCTGTGTCACAACTCTCACAAAGCCTGCCTTCTGTACTACAACTTAACACCTGAACAATGTAACATCGTTATTGATCGTCTAGGTCTGCACCAGCCCTCACACTGGTAGATCTAAAGGAGATACAATCAGGTTCTAATGTGTGTGTGGTGAGCTTTAGTTTTTCCTACTTTATACTTTTTTGTATTTGCTTTTCTCCCACTGCCAGAACTCATCTTTGCAGGGAATCTCTTTGTCATTAGGGTACTGGAACAGTAGAGAGCTAATATATTAAAAAATGTGCAAAGGGGAATAGTTTTTGTAGCACATTTTTTGTAGCACATGTTCGGCTGACCCAAAGTGCAGAAGGATCTCACTGCTGTTCGGGCTATTCTTAAAGATGCCGAACAGCAGTGAGTGAAAAGCCGCATGCCGCTAAGCGGCATTGGCTCGGCTGTTTTGCTCGGTCCCTCAGAGGGACCGAGCAGAACAGAAAAATAGTTTAAAAAGTAAAAAAAAAGTAAATAGAAAAAGAAAATAGTTTTCTATTGTCCGGCGGTTCTGCTGCCGTAAAAAAAAAAGAAAAATCTCCCGGGAGCTCTGGGAGCCTCCCGCCCTCGGCCGAAGCTACGGCTAGATCCTTCGGCAGCTTCGTGAATAGACCCCATAGTCATTTATCGTACATCAGCCCCTAACTTTTCAAATTTAGTTATTTGAAACATGGAAAATTTTAATGAGATACTTAACATAATGCCCCCATGACATCTCAGGACAACCTCTCACTAAAGCCTAAAGTTCCATCAGGTCAGCATCCCCTCCCCAGTGTTCCAGAAACAGGTCTTGAGACAAACCACCAGGAGAGAAAACTTTGCTGAAGAAGAGCCAGAAAAGTAACAGTTGGTAACAATTTTTCATATTCCTGGCTTACCTCATGTATCTACAATGCTAATGTTATAACAGAACAGTATATGCTGTGACTTTAGAAATCCTTTAAGTATAAAACATTTAAATAATTGTGTAAGAGACTTACCGGCTTCCGTTCCGGGATTGCGATCCGTGACCGCGCATGCGTACCGCGGGCCCGGCTCTCTCCTTCGGCGCAGGCGCAACAGGCTTTTTAAGTCGAGGCCAAACAAATCTTTGGCGTCCTACTGTTTGCAACAGTGAACGCCGAAGATTCACACTCTGCAACCGCAGACCGTACAGGGACCGAGAGCAGCATTGCCGCAGCACACCAGCGTGGGCGAACCCCATTGAAACGGCTCCTCTCATCCAAATTCCACCTAAACCTTGCGGAGTGACACCTTGGTGCAAGTAACACTCAGCCACAGGAGACCATCAAAGGGACTTCAGATAGAGACTCCTAAACCGAAAGTATCTGGGCTAGTCTGCCATTAACTCAGATCATTTTGGAACTGCATATCTTGATTAATCAATTCAGTATATACAATTACAGTGTGTGCTTAGGACTGTTATAGCTAGTCTACAACCTTCTGATGTTATACTGGACATGTATGTGATATTGTAAGAGAACATCTTTATTCATCTCAATCATTACATATCTGCTTGATAAGATCCCTATGTGTGCTGTCCACTAATCATAGTAAGTGTAATACCAGAGCTCACCACCGGGTGTCACTCTCTCGCATTAACCCCGTCTGTTCTAGTTCATAGTTACTACTTAAACTCAAATCCACGGTCAGATATGATGTAAAGGTCTTGAACTCTTATTTAAAAGTGCTGAAGGGACCACTTGCTGACCTCACCGTGAAATCCCCACTCCGCAGTTGTGATCCTAGGCCTACGTAGCAGAGTTGTTACACATTGAAGGGATCAAAAGGGGCAAATGTATCGTCTCTTGTAGTGTATTTTGATCATAACTGGTATTTTTAAATATGCAAAGAATCATAAAAATTTTTCTGCATATTGTTTGTGAAAAAGAATTGTATTATACGTAAGTATAGTGTATGTGAATCCCAGAGCTCACATAATGAAACAAAATGTTTGAAAACTTGGAACCTTAGAAAAACAGGTATTACTGTAGGTATAGACAGATTTCTGACCTGAAGCTGAAAAGAAAAGGCTGCAAGTTTATAGATATTGTAGAAAAGAATAGATGCTAAGAGAAAAATGTCAGCATTGACAGCTTGTTATAAAATGCTGCTAGATACTCCTAAACTTTTATTAGGTAAAGATGTGCCAATCTGCAGAATCGAAGAGACATTTGAAGTTAAAGTTAATGAAGTCGAAGTGTGTGCACCCAATATGTGATTGTTTTTCAGTGTAAACAAACAAAAGAATCTGCCAAAGTCGATATTGCAAATCGAGCAAGCTGGCAGTAAACAAATGCACAATTACTTGTAGAATCGGAGTGTTATATACAGTCATTTTATGTCTTCCACCTTATTGTGTCATTAGAGAAGAGCATATGTTGGACTGTTAGACATTCCAAAACTGGGTCAGGGACAACCATACCAAAAAAAGGTTTTGAGATTGCGGTAGATGTGGTTTGTTTGTGTTTCTCTAGAAGAGCTCAGGCATCATATCTGGGCACAGCTGTCCGGCGTGAAATTTCTGCTTGGTAGAGACCTTGCTGAAGAAGGATGACCAACCTGTGCCTTGTTGATATGTTCATTTTTGCCTTAGTGCAAGCTTTCCACATCTACCCCAACCTCAACATTTTACTATGGTTAACCACTGACGGTTTTATTCCCTCTAGATTACTGTTTCTGTTCCGGTTATTCACTTTGGTTAAACCCAAACATTGGGCCTGATTTACTTAAAGTCCATTTCCACCTTTTGCAGAGGTATTTTTTAAAAACATATGTCAGCAGTGTACACCAAGTGCACATGAAGCAGGCATGTGCAGTTGCTGTATAGGAACACAGAAAATTAAATTTTTTGTTAGCTTTTCTCTTTATTTCATCATGGAATGTGTGTACAGTATATTACAACTGAGCTCTCTCTCTCCCCATTCATTAGTATTCATAGTGGCACCCCCCTCCCCCTGGACAGTGTATTGTGTGAAAAGGCAAAGCTGAGGTTTAGTGATCTTGTTATCACAGGGAGGGGGCAGCCATTTACAGCCTACTTTATAATCCGACCCTGGTGTCAGACTGGATTTCCTGTGGAGAAAATCTTGAATGTCTAGGATTCAGGCCCAATAAAAAGGTCATTGAAAAATGAAGAAAACCAGCAATGTGAGTCATGAAAATATACACACAAATACATCTTCACTGCACCTCTACATTACCACAATAGATGCTAATCACTTACAAAGGTGGAAATGGACTTTAAGCAAATGAACAAGAGCTTGGTAAACTCAGTTGGTACACTTGCATCACAGGCTCAGATGAGGGATCCCATGGGGCTAGAGGAGAAACACTGGAAAGAATCCTTTCCTGTATTGATGGTAAAATTCCCTTTTCACCCTATGTAAATGATGTCCCCAGTGTGCTTTAGGTTAAACAGTTCTAATGGCACTTCACTTATGTTCATGAATGTGGCCTGTGACCTGTGTGGTACACAGTTAACACTTTACAGTAACATTATTATTGCATTTAGAGGGCATCTGGGCTCTCTGTAGAGGAAAATTTTATGAGCATAGGGATTAACAAGTGCCTGTTTTTCTGTTCAGTTTTCCATACCTCCCAACTTTGTGAGATGAAAAAGAGGGAAACGCAAAAGTGGGAAACACAAAGTTGCTGTGCATTTTGGCCATTAGGTAGAGCCAAGGAGAATAAAAATGTCCTATGTTCCTCGACTCCATCTAGTTGCCATAATGTGCTGCAAATCTTGTTTGCATAGCTGTTCACTGTGAGAATGGTTTATAAATCCCACTAGGGATGCACAGATACTTTTCGACTACCAGTGCAGATACTTGGCAGGGTTGCAGCGGTTGCAGCTGGTACCGGGCTCTGGCGCTCCACCACTGTCCTGAAATCATCAGTCTGTATTGTTTTAGAAAAACTGTCACATGACCATAAACAAAAATGTATCAGTACTTGTAAGTACTCGGCAAGTACCAATACTCGTACTCGCAAAACTGGTATCTGTGCATCCCTTTATTTATAAAAACAAAATCGTACATTAAAACAGAGATGTACAAATCCCAGGAGCTCCGTGTGCTCCTTACAAATGACAGCGGCCTCCTAATTTTTCTCTAGTCTAGTCTTGGAGCTCAAAAGTATCGGTACATGTACCGAGTACTGTACTTGGTATTTGTGCAACACTAAATCCCACCCAAAGAGTTTACAGCTAAGACCACCCCCTTCCATGGCCCTAGTTATGCAGACTATGAAGAATTAATACCGAGAAATGATTGGTTGAACCCACAAATGTTTTAAATTACTTTTCCATTCATATTTTTTTTAAAATAACAAATGCAATCAACGAGGGGTTGAATAAATGGGTTAAAGTAGTAAAACACTTTTGGTGGTGATTATTTTTTTTTAATGGAGACTGATACATCAAACCAAAAGGAGAGACAACTGAAAAGAAAAGAGAGACAGAGAGATTTGATTCTAAAAGGGTGCAGCCTCCAACTGAGGTACAGTTGGGAGCTGTAGCTGTACACACTATACTGTACATTTAGGAATACTTGATACAAGAATGCCTGCACTAAAAGCATTACAATCCGATGTGTGACCACATTTTTATGAAATAATATAAAATAATTACTGTGTACAACATTTGCCTTTTTTTTTTCAAAAAAGTAAATGCAAATTATTGAAAAGAAAATATGTTGTATAACTCTGCTGCAGTAAATCTTCCTAATTTGGAAATAAACAATTATACTTCAAAGAAATTAATGAACAATATCAAATTATTTCTAATTAAAAGTAATTGCAAATATAATTGCATTGCTAGAAAAAATGCATTTATAATAAGTTTGTTGAACTTGAGCAAACGGTTATATGGATTTTTATTTGTTTGTTTTAATTATAGTGACAGAATCTCAGCTGGGAATTAAACATTTTTTCACATGTCACAGCAAAAGTAATTATAACAATAGTCAGTAGTGTATACAAATGATAGATTTAGTGTGGTTTGATTATTACATATGTCTGATCATACCTATGATGAGCTGAGGTGAGCATATAGGATTTAATTACCATTTTTCCTGGCTGTTTTGTAAGGAGGAGAATTGGTGTTCCTACTTATGATGGACAACTTTTGGTTGTAATGGAAAGGTTTTCCTGTGTGAGAGAGGTCCTTTGTGATTAAATCTGCATAAGATGGGATTTCCCTATCCTTTGGGAATATTTCCACTTACTTTCTGTTGAGCCTTAGGCACAGAATGTTTAGAGAAATCTCATCAATGGGACACAGATGGGCACAAAAAAATTACACAGGATTTAAACCTTCCCTATTCTATAAAAAATAAAAAAGGTTTGGAGGTAGACACAGCACTGCCTGAAATTACTTGCAAATCTCAACTTTGTTCAACTTCAAGTTCAATCTGGCCGCAACTCTCATGCCTCCAGAGCACTTCTTATAGGTCAGTGAGACACTCCATAACATTAAAGAACCAATAAAGAGCCAAAGGCTGAAAATTTAAAGAACTAGTTTAGATTTACATATAGTTTAATCTGCCTCCCTGGACTTTGGGGTAATCAAATGTTATCTAAATACAAGAGGCATATACAGTACAGTGGTACCTCGGTTCACGAATGCTTCTGTTTGCGAACAATTCAGTTCGCGAACAGGAAGTTTGGCAAAATTTTGCCAAAATTTTGCTTCTGTTTGCGAACTCTACAGCAGGTGACAAACACGACCGTGGCCATCTTCCCTGCTCTGACACGTGGTTGTGGCCTCCTCTAGTCGAGATCGCGGTCGCAGACAGACCTGTGCACACTTGCTGTGAAGCTTTTTTGTGTGCTTTTTAGCACATACAGTACTGTACAATATTATTCAATCCAGCATGGCTCCAGAGAAAGTGCAGAGCAAGCATGGTGTTAAAAAGAAAGTGCAGAGCGATAATGAAGATTACAAGAATGTACAGAGTGGTAATGAAGGTGACAAGAACATGCAGAGTGGTAATAAAGGTAACCAGACAGTGCAGAGCAATCATGGTGGTGAAAAGAAAGTGCAGAGCGGTAATGAAGGTGACAAGAATGTGCAGAGCGGTAATGAAGGTGACAAGAACATGCAGAGCGGTAATGAAGGCGACAAGAATGTGCAGAGCGGTAATGAAGATGACCAGAATGTGCAGAGCGTTAATGAAGGTGACAAGAACGTGCAGAGCGGTAATGAAGGCGACAAGAAAGTGCAGAGCAAGAATGAAGGTAACAAAGCAAGAATGGTAAGAAGAAGGTTTTGACGAAAATAACCATTGAATTGAAGAAGGAAATTGTAGAAAAGCATGATCGTGGTATTCATGTGACTGATCTGGCATCAGAGTACAAGATGGCAAATTTGACAATCTTTACTATTTTGAAGAATAAAGATGCCATCAAAGGAGCTAATATGGCAAAAGGAGTAACTATGTTAGCAAAGCAGAGGACACAAGTACTGGAGGTTGAAAAACTTCTGTTAGTGTGGTTGAATGAGAAACAGCTGGCAGGTAATAGTATTAGTGAAGCCATGATCTGTGAAAAAGCCAGGAAATTGCACAGTGATTTACTGCAACAAAACCCCTCCACAAGTGCATTTAATGATGAATTTAAAGCCAGTAGTACAATTCAGTTCGCGAACAGGAAGTTTGGCAAAATTTTGCCAAAATTTTGCTTCTGTTTGCGAACTCTACAGCAGGTGACAAACACGACCGTGGCCATCTTCCCTGCTCTGACACGTGGTTGTGGCCTCCTCTAGTCGAGATCGCGGTCGCAGACAGACCTGTGCACACTTGCTGTGAAGCTTTTTTGTGTGCTTTTTAGCACATACAGTACTGTACAATATTATTCAATCCAGCATGGCTCCAGAGAAAGTGCAGAGCAAGCATGGTGTTAAAAAGAAAGTGCAGAGCGATAATGAAGATTACAAGAATGTACAGAGTGGTAATGAAGGTGACAAGAACATGCAGAGTGGTAATAAAGGTAACCAGACAGTGCAGAGCAATCATGGTGGTGAAAAGAAAGTGCAGAGCGGTAATGAAGGTGACAAGAATGTGCAGAGCGGTAATGAAGGTGACAAGAACATGCAGAGCGGTAATGAAGGCGACAAGAATGTGCAGAGCGGTAATGAAGATGACCAGAATGTGCAGAGCGTTAATGAAGGTGACAAGAACGTGCAGAGCGGTAATGAAGGCGACAAGAAAGTGCAGAGCAAGAATGAAGGTAACAAAGCAAGAATGGTAAGAAGAAGGTTTTGACGAAAATAACCATTGAATTGAAGAAGGAAATTGTAGAAAAGCATGATCGTGGTATTCATGTGACTGATCTGGCATCAGAGTACAAGATGGCAAATTTGACAATCTTTACTATTTTGAAGAATAAAGATGCCATCAAAGGAGCTAATATGGCAAAAGGAGTAACTATGTTAGCAAAGCAGAGGACACAAGTACTGGAGGTTGAAAAACTTCTGTTAGTGTGGTTGAATGAGAAACAGCTGGCAGGTAATAGTATTAGTGAAGCCATGATCTGTGAAAAAGCCAGGAAATTGCACAGTGATTTACTGCAACAAAACCCCTCCACAAGTGCATTTAATGATGAATTTAAAGCCAGTAGAGGGTGGTTTGATAAATTCCGCCAGAGAAGTGGCATCCACAGTGTGATAAGACATGGTGAGGCTTCCAGTTCTGACAAGGCCGCTGCAGAAGCCTACAAGAAAGACTTTGTGGAATTCATGAAGGCAGAAAGATACGTCGCTCAACAAGTGTTCACTGTGATGAAACAGGGCTCATTTGGAAGGGGATGCCAAACAGAACCTATATCACGCAGGAGGAAAAGGCACTGCCGGGGATGAAGGCCACGAAGGACAGATTGACCCTTTTGCTGTGTGCGAACACAAGCGCCGATCTGAAGATTAAGCCACTACTGGTGTACCATTCCCAGACCCCTCGTGCATTCAAGGAACAGAATGTGAATAAGGCCAGACTGCCTGTCATGTGGAGGGCCAATGCGAAAGCAATTGTTCATGGAATGGCTGCACAAGGGGTTCGCACCCACCGTTAAGAAATATCTTTCTGACAACAAACTGCCTGAAAGGTGCCTTCTTCTGATGGACAATGCCCCGGCGCACCCTCCAGCCTTGGTGGATGATATGGACGCTGAGTATGACTTCATAAAGGTCACGTTCCTCCCCCCCCCCAACACGACACCTCTTCTGCAAACCATGGACCAGTTAGTGATCTGCAACTTCAAGAAGCTGTACACAAAGGCGCTCTTCACCAGGTGTTTTACTGTCACTGAAGAGACGTCTTTGACTCTGAAAGAGTTCTGGAAGAAACATTTCAATGTCCCCCACTGCATCAACCTCATTGACAAAGCATGGGAAGATGTCACGTACCGGACCTTGGACTCAGCCTGGAGGAAACTGTGGCCAGAATGTGTCACTGAACGTGACTTTGAAGAGTCTGATGCACAGGTAGTGGAGGATATTGTGTCCATGGGCAAGAGTATGGGTCTGGACGTCAATGGTGCAGACATTGAGGAGGATGTTGAGGACCATAAGGAGGAGTGGACGACACAAGAACTTGCTGAAGTCCAGAGGGAGCAGCAGAAGGTGCTTGTTGAGGAGCATTCCACTGAGGAAGAGGAAGACAGGGAGGAGGTTAGCAGTGATGTGATAAAATCCATTATGGAAAAATGGAATGAGTGCCAGGATTTCTTTGAGAAGCACCACCCCAACATAACTGTAATGAACAGAGTGTTTAATCTGATGAACAATAACGTGGTCTATCAGTTCCAGAGGGTTATGCAGCGCAGGAAAAAACAAGTGACATTAGACAGGTTTTTCGCCAAAATTGACCCTGCAGCTAAGAGACAAAGAAGAGAGGAAACCCCTGTCCTTATGGAGGGGGACTCTCCCTCCAATACAATAGCCTCTTTCCCCACCCACCTTCTTGTCCTCCATGCCAGAAGTCACCCCAAGAAAGATTAGTGTTCACTCTCTTCATACTGTACTGTACTTTGTTTCATATTTTTGTGGTTACATTTTTTTTTACATATGGTTCAGAAAGGATTAACCTCATTTACATTGAACCCTCAACCTAACCACCCTCAATCAAACCCTCAATCCCACCTCAACCTAACCACTGAATCATCACATTCTCAAAAAATTCATTCCCACACAGCTACCTCCTCATGTATCATTTCCCCCTCCTCTTTTAGATTGTAAGCCCTCTGGGGCAGGACCCTCCTTACCATCCTGTCTTGAATTATATTGTGATTGTAACGTCTTCCTTATATTGTAAAGCGCTGCGCAAACTGTTGGGGCTATATAAATACTATGTAATAATAATAATAACCCTATGGGAACACTTGATTCTGTCCGCGACCAAAATCGGTTTGTGACCACGTTCGTAGGGGTCAGATCGATTTAACCTTATTTACATTGAACATTAAATTTGGTTCGTGACCATTTCGGTTCGCGGCCAGAAACGTGGAACCAATTAAGTTCGTGAACCGAGGTACCACTGTATATACTTACTTGAATCTTGGTGTGATTTGTGAATTTCTTCCATATTTATGCAGTAATCCAGTGAAATTTTACCTTTGTGCAGTAGCTTTCTGTATTAAAGACTCGTTACTGCTGCTCTCTCTCCTTGTGAGGGTGACTGGTCTTGTATCTGCCCCCTGTAGTTTTATGCATGCAACTTATAGTTGGTGGACCTGTTAGGTCCTATTCACATCTCTGCACAGACTGTGTGTAGCACAGTGATGGTGTTACTGCTACTATTACAAGGTATTAACCCCTTCATGACTGAGGCCCTTTTTTCAATTTTTGCACCCATGTTATATTCCACATTTTAGGCCTGAAAATGACGTAAAACCCCCCAACATTATATATTTTCTGAATGCCAAGACCCTATAGAATAAAATGGTGGTAGTTGAAAATTTTTATGTTGCGCAATATTAGCGCAACTCCTTATTAAACCCCAAAATTTAGTGACAAATTTAATTAAATGCCCCAAAACACAACAAATTACCCATTTTTTAAATGAAATATAAAAGATGAGGTTACAACGAGTAAAACGATACCCAACATGCCCAGTTTACAGATTGCGTGCGACCGTGAAACGGCGAAAAACTGCAGTACCCCAAAAA
>NW_017307578.1:237536-323597 GCF_000935625.1 Nanorana parkeri | reverse complement strand
GGGCCCGTAGGAGGGGCAACGGAGCCCGGGAAGCACGGCGGGGGTGTCCGGCGTGGGGGGGGCGGCCCCTTCTTCGGGACGCAGAAGCGATCTGGCGACAGGTAAGTCGCCAGGATCGCTTCTGTTGTAAAGCCGACAGTCGGCTCTACAAGTTTAAACAGAGTCCCGGCGGCAAAAGTCGCCGGGAGTCTGTTTAAACAGCCCCGATGCTGGCGACGTACACTGTACGTCGTCAGTCACGAAGGGGTTAATTGATTTTGCAAAGACATTCGGTGCACACAAAGCAGATTTATACAAGGTATTGTTTGTGGCTATTATGGATTATATGTAACTGAATGTTTTTGTGCCTATAGTTCAGCTTTCGCAGGGGCATGTATTAACCTCTTGTGAAATTTAATTTTTTCAACCAGTTGAATTTCAGGGAGGCATTTGTCAGCCACAGTTAGTTTTGTCACGTGGTGATTAAAAGTATTGCTTTTCCTTAGCTAAGACCTTACTAGTACATAATTTATCAATCATAAAAATGCATCTCATCATGTAAACCAGTAGGTGGTGGTATAACCCTATGACAAAATGTATTTCAAAGCGATAAATTCACTATTTGTGATACTTCAACAGCTTTAATGTTTGTTTGCTTTTTTTACATTAACTCCATTGTTAATATGCTCAGTTTAAAACCAATTAAGGGAATGTATGCAGAATAACATGCTTTGCAAAAAATACAAATATCTTGCACATAATTATAGCATTACATGAATGCTTTATACAGTATATATAATATTACACCTATGTAAAATAGAAGGCTAATTTAAAAGTCAATGAAAAATACAGTATTTCATTTTTTTTAAGATACTCAAATGAAAGCTATCAGCTTGGTGTAAATAATCTGAGCAATATATATGTTAGAGACAAAATGTTTTTCAAATTTGTATCTATAAAGAAATGTGTCAATTTGTACATGGGGCTTGCTACATTCATTTATGGCTTTGCACAGTGACTGTGCCTTCCTACATGGGTGGTCATGTATGGCCTGATAATAACAAATGATGATTCAGATTTCAAGGATCATTTGCGACATTTGGTTTGTTTCTGACCTCCTCCTGGGCTATAACAAGTCCTTCTGACAATCAGGGTGGTCTTTATCACACATTTTGTTAAAAATCTCCATGCTGTTTGGAACTGCACCTCTATGGAGAGTAGGAAACAATGCAAAGTACAATATAGTGCATTAACTGTGTATTAAGGAGGACAGTTGTGACAGAATAAACAATAAATTAGAGGGGCAAATTTAAATCTACTGAGTGCAACATCTACTGAAAGAGACCCTGACATAATTTAAAAAAATTGTAGGCAAAAGTACAGAGAAAATTCAATTACTCCCTATGCTGTCCCAGCATCTCCACCCCTCACTTTTTGCATAGCCCTATCTGTAGCCGCTAGGGCAGGAGTGAAGGGGAATACTATAGAGCAGGGGTAGGCAAATTTAAATTCACATAAAATCTAATGGGAAGATTATTGCCGCAATAAATAAAGTTTATTTAAACAGTATAGAAATAATGCTTTTGGTTTTGCAGGTAGGGCAGCTCCTGCTGTGATTACACCCCTCCTACAGCAGCTCTGTATGTATGCTAGACATCATCACTGGTGTCATGTCTCTACCCCTGTCTGCTTTTAGCTATTTAGAAAAGTATGGGCGCAGCATCATTAGAGTCTGCACTATATGAAAGGCCAAGAATAGACAGGGATGGAGACAGGACTCCATTGCTGAAGATTATCATACCTGTAGTTTATTATCTGGTAAAACTAAAAGCACTATTTTAAAGCTTTTTGAAGAAAGCAGACATTAAATTAATAAACGGCAGAAATGAACAGCTATTAAGCCCTCTAAAGCTATGAAAGATATGGTGGTCAGAGTTGGACTTTAACGTGAAACTAAACTCAGAAGTTAAGAGGGTTATTCACTAAACTGCCGAAGGCAGCCGAATAAATAGACGAGCCAAAGTTCAGGCAGCCAAAGCCTCTTCAGCTATTCACTGCAGCCCTGCTATTTTGAGCCATACATAGGCTGCATTCGGCTCGCTTCACCTCACTTCGGCTCGGCCGAGCAGCCTCAGTCCTTTTACCTCAGCCGAAGCAACATCTGGATCGGCTGAGGCGAACGTTCAGCAGTCCCTTCTCTGCTGTTTACCCCTATGTTCCAAGGGACCAAACAGCAGAGAGTGAAGAGCCCAATGCTCGGCTCAGCATTCGGCTCGGTCATTCTGTTGGCTAAAACAGCGCGGGGTCCCCTCCCCAAATCATACCAGACCCTTAATCTGAACAGTGGCATTGCAGGGCAGGAAAGGAGGGAACGAGTGAGTGACCCCCCCCCCCCTTTCCCCGCACATGCCCTCAGCATTGGGAGGGTGCTTTTCTGGAGGCATTGGAGCAAGCGTGGAGCGGTGGCTATTTTTTAAAACACACACACGGACCAAGCAAAATAAAAGTAGCAACCCTCCAAAAGGAAGGACAGTGCCAGCACCGATTAAGAGATGATTTGAGGATCTACTGCTGAGTGATAAACACATAAGCTCCATTTTTGTTAATATGGTACTTGAATGCATTTTTAAGATTTAAGTGCTGAGTTTAGTGTCACTTTAGCCTAGATGGATACCCACAACATTGTTAGGATCCACCCTGGCTGACTAAAACCGAGCCAGCCTCCTGTGTTTGTAACTTGAGTCAGCGTTGAAAGCACAGTGGGGGGGGGGGATCCATGCAGGGAGCAGTGACTGTCACCGCTCTCTGCACGGAGAAGAGAACAAGAGCTGATTGATCAGCAATTACATAATCACTCAGCTCTTGGTCTTAGAGCCAGAGTGCTACAGCTGCAATGTCCCATGCCAGCTCTAAGCAGAAGGGAGAGTATGTTTTATTCAACCCCCACTTCTTTTTAATCGGCTTATATTTTGCCTTCCCTTGTCCCCCCCCTCCCCATAAAAATCAATATGTTTCTTCTATCATTTTTTATCACTTCCTTGAGCCTGCAACTTTTTCCTTCTTCCACCTCTTATTCTCCACTTTTTAACCAAACCACCCAGTTCCCAATGTCCCCTTTCTTCTGTCATTTTTAACCACTGTTACATACTCTTCCCAAATTACTTCCAGTCCACTCTAGTGAAGTCTTAAGTGTAACTATCCATTATTGAACTTATTCTAAAACAAAATTTCGAAAATATACAGTGGTTCTGTTAAAGCAAAATGCCAACTACATCGATCAAATTTGTTTTATGTCACTATATGGCTTAAAGAATATGTGAAGTGTACCTACTGTATACACCCTAAATGATGTAATAATGACACCATTTCTAAATTATTATATTATCAAAAATTTACTTTTTTTGTCCAAAAATTGTGAGAAACATTGTTGAAAAAGAACATTTGAACTAAAAGCTTTCATTTTTATTACGTACCCTATTTTAGAACCAGTTACACCATTAATGGATCTGTCTGCTTTTCTATACGATGCAGGTAGATCATGAGTGGTGGGAGAGGGTAGCAGGGTTGTATTTAGCTTCCTAAAAACATCACGGCACCCTGAATCAGTACCCGTCTCAAGTGTCCTTAACCCTGATTCAAGCAGTGGGCTGGTTCTGTGCGGTAGCTATGCAAATATCAATATGCCTTGATAGGCGGTTGGTTGTCATTCTGGAAAAATGGGTGTTTCTATGCAGACTACATTTGCATTCAGACTGACATTTACATGTATTGCTCAGCCTCCATGATTGAAAGAACTGAAATCCAATGAATAGAAAGGGGTATATGCAATACAGAAATGGAAGTCTGACACAGCAAGCATGTCCAAACATTTAAATGATACTTGTAAAATTACTTTACATTTCAATTATAAGATATATGCTCACTGAAAATATGCTATAGTTGCTTTTTAACTACCTGGACAGTTATAATGAATTATTTTCTGTTTCAGTTTGCAAGACATATTAAAAAGTCGGAAGGTCAAAAAACTCCAAAGGTGGAACTTCAAATATCTATATACGGAGTAAAAATTCTTGAACCAAAAACAAAGGTAAGTTATAATGTGAATCCAGGATATACAAATAGAAATGTTTAGCATTCACAGAAGTGGTAACTTATTTTATGTGTGCAGGAAGAGTAATGTGTGCCTTGTACCAGACTCGTACTATTTTTGAACTCTACATGGCTGAGTCAATTTTCCTGTTCTTGAAATGCACAACCAATATGCACCTAACACACATGATAATATGTTAAAGACAAATGAAGCCAAATATCTTCTGAAAGCAGAGAACATATAGATGATAGGCAATAACAACTATGATTTCTGTATGGCACACAACAGTCACAGAAATGTTCATGAAACCGTTATTGAGAAAAACAAAACAAACTTAAATATGTCTGTGAAGGTTCTTGTTTATTCAGGTCATGGTACAGCTAGTAGTAGTTAATCACATTCAACTGGACTTGTTTTGTAATGTTGAAGATGTTTTGTGGCTTCTCCAAGACACTTTTTTTCAGTTAATTTGGAAGATTACAGAACAATTCCAGCAGAATGTGACTAACTATTACTAGCAACACTAAAATAGGTTTATACCCATAAGATCAGCACATTCTAAATTATAAACAAAAGTAAAAGATTAGACTGTGTCAGCATGAAAAACAAACAAACAATCACCTAGACTTAAAATTCTTCATATCTGCAAAACGTGTTACCTGTCATATGGGAACAACAAGAGAAACCATAGTTTTATGTAAACTCCAAGTTTATTTTGTAATTATTTACAGGTTTATTCACAAAAGGGTGAAGAGTTTGGAGAAGACAGGAGAAGTGAACAATCTAGGCCAACATAGCTGAACTGGAAAGTGAGCTGAATTGGATAATTTTTCCAAATCAGCTATTTTGGCCTAGATTGTTCACTCCTCCTGCCTTCTCCAAACTCTTCACCTTTTAGTGAATAGACCCCTTAATAATACAAAATATCTCCCCAGCCTTGCTCCATGGTTAAAGTAGTACTAAAGGCTATGAGTTTTTTTTACCTTAATGCATTCTCTGCATTAAGGTATAAACACTCAAGTAACTGTCCATGCCCTCCCATCTCCAAACACTTATTTATGGTCCATGTTCACCACCAAGATGATCTGCTCTGCTTCCTCGAAATTCTGGGTTGTAGATGAGGGATTCTGAGGGCACTGAGAATAAGGGAATGATAGGCTGCTGCAGCTGCCTGCCAGATTGCCGTGAGGAGGAGGCGAGAGCAGGGGCATGGCTTGTTGAGCACTGTGTCTTTCACTGAACGCACACAGCTCGGCTCAGGTGACAGCCGGGAGCATGTATGCACGGGTGATTCCTTTAAAACCAGCTAGGTAAAGGAGGTACCTGGAAACAGGAAAGGATGGGCTACGGTATGAGAACTGCAAAAATTAATTAAATGGGGCAGGGGATCTCCTGTGAAAAAAAAACAAAACACAAGGGTTTAATATCAATTTAAACATGGATGTAGCCAGAAACAACCATTTGGCTTTTAAACCAAACATGTATTATACAGATTCCTGTAGGTGATTGGATTGTGCTGTATACTGTCGATGTCTTGTAGAATAGACTTCTTTTATCCTAAGCTCCTCTAAAACTGTCTGTGAAGTCATCTATCATTTTGCAGTTTAACTAACAAATTAATAATTTAGCATGGCATAAGGATTTTATGTTTTGCGTATGACAAAATACACGTGCAAGATCTCCTGTTGTCCTTTTTTCCGGGTATTCTCTATTTGTATTGCAGTTGCCATGGTGCTGCACATGTGGTCAGCTATGACACAAGCCATTTTAAGGCTTAAAAGTTTGGTTGGAAGCTGAAATAAGCACACTGACAGCTGTGACAGTTATCACTAGATACATGCCTTAAATGTAGATTGTGGATGCACAAGTAGGCAGAATGTTAATGGAAAGACTGCAGAAAACAACATTGGTATCTTTGATTAAGGATTTAACACCAATAACATTTCCAACTTCAGTTTTCTTTAGGAAAACAGCTTAACTGCAGGGTTTAGTTCCGCTTTAAGTTATAATCTTAAGACTCCCTTAGAAGTTAGATGAAAGGCTCCTGATTTAGTTGTTGATAGGAATCTCTTCAAGTCAGCCAGGTAGGGAAACAAGCTAATGTCTGAGTTACCTGAAGGTGCTACCAACCAATCTATTGGGAAATAGAGTTTAGTACAATCGCTAGTGTTTTCCCTTTGATAAACCAGCCCTGCGTGTCTTTGTCACAGTCACATGATGCATCCAATGCTTGTCTATACTGTTCATTACCGTATCATTATTATTAACCAAGATTGTCAGGGTGGGCATTTTAATACTTATAATAGCTCATAACTTCCTTTAACATGTAAATGTTCGGTCAGATGTAGATATAAATGTATTGGTTCAGTCAGGTTAGGGTCCCTAATAAATTTTCTTTTGAAGAATGATGAGCAAGCCAGTTCACATTTGCCTTGAGTAATTCCATGTTTACATGATGCGGAGATCTGCAAACCTTTGGAAGTTTGCACATAAGCTAAATTGTTGATGTTTGGTGTGCTCCTGTTTACTTTAATGTTGTCCCATACTCTCATGTCCGTGCTTGCCACCCCCCCCAATTGGTAAAAAGTGGGTTCTGTTTTAACCAAAGGATCTTCTTGGCTGGTCAGCTAGAGGCAGCCAGTCAGAGCCTATGCGTTACAACCTAAATTCAACTATAACTATAGCTTACAAATGGAAGTTAAAGTGATCCATCTGCCTTTGGAACTGTTTTAGCCATGTACTACTCTAGTTTTATTTTAATATCACCCCCCACTACTTAGCAATAATTCAAGGTTAAAGGTGTTAATTAGCTTTGATTAAGGAGCATTTTTACCATTTGCATGTTTTGCATGAATCATTAATCATTCTCTTAATATTTTTTTTTTACATTCTAAAAGACTGTTATAATTTTGTTTCATTTCATGATGTTTACATTTATCTTGCTATGCTCTAGTCAGCAGCTGTTATAGTGTCAAGCCATATGCAAATACAGGTCAAGTTATTTTTTATACTTGCTGCTTAGTCTGACAATATTTTCAATCCTCATAAAAAACATATTTAAAAAT
This sequence comes from Nanorana parkeri, assembly GCF_000935625.1. Taxonomy (NCBI): domain Eukaryota; kingdom Metazoa; phylum Chordata; class Amphibia; order Anura; family Dicroglossidae; genus Nanorana; species Nanorana parkeri. Next base: position 316,463 of record NW_017307578.1, on the reverse strand, counting down.
GTAAAAACATTGCAGTAGAATGGCTGTTGCCATTGTCACTGATGCTGGTCACCTGCTTTTAGTGCTGTTCAATGCCACCAATTCTTCACATGTTGGCCACACACACGACAACTGTGCAAGTAATTTCAAGACCTACCAAAAGTGGTCCAAGTAAGGAAAACCAATCAACTGGCGACAGGGTCATGGGCAGCCAAGGCACACGGAGAACATAGGCTGGAGCATGTAGTCTGAGCCATTAACCCCTTCATGACTGAGCTTGTTTTTAGTTTCTGTTCGTAAATGACTGACACACTTTTGACATTTTTGCTGAGTGATTCTTCCACGTCAGTAATATACTTTCTTACAAAGTGCACCCACACATATTATATATTGTTTTTTAGAGGACAGATAGGGCTACATATTTATATCACATATGTGCGTCTAACGCCTCACTTAGGACAAATAAAATATAAAAAAAGAGGAAAAAACCGTTTAAAAAAAACACTTTTTTCCCAGTTTTGATTTGTAGTATTTTTTTTACAAAACCAGCACAGCTAAAAAAAATGCAATAAATACATTCATTTATTTGTCCCTTATTTTATTTTATTTTTTACACATTTTTTTATTTTTTTTACACTTTTCACAATTTTTTTTTTTTTTTACACTTTTCACTTTTTTTTTAACTTAAAAATGTTATTTTATTTATTTAATTATATCAAGCAGATTTTGTGAATTAATCTCACTGTTACTGCATGATAAATTAATAAATTTTTGGTTATTATCAGGCTGCTTCAAACTTCAGAACAGCCGATAATAAGTTAGTGACACTGATCCTGCAGCAGTTCAGGATTCAGCTGTTACTAAATGTTTTCTGATTGTTGCAACAACGATCAGCAAACAAACATTCTTCTTCCAGGAATAGATACATTGTAGGAATAGACACATTTTGTATCTATTCATGAAAGAAAAAAAAAAAGCCAGTATAGCTTGAGAGAGATATCTCTCGATCTATACGAGCTGTCAGAATGCCGGCAAAAGCCGGCATCTGTGTCCGCTTTGCTTTGACTCTCAGACACCCGATATTAAGGTATCGGGTGTCTGAAAAAGGTTAACCCTTTCATTAATGAATGCCTCTGTAGTAAGGGCATCCATTAATGAATGTTAAAAGCTGATTCTCAGCGATTAACAGCCCTCTAAAGCAGCAAATAACTCGTCACGTACAGTGTACGTGACAAGTCATTTGGTCCCTTTGTGGCTGGACGTACAGTGTACGTCTCCCGTCACGAAGGGGTTAAAGAGCTACTGCAGTTACTGAAAAAGTTAATGCTGGTTTCAATAGAAAGGTGTCTGAACACACAGTGCATTGCAGTTTGTTGCATATTAGGAAAACGGCCAGGGTGCCCATGCTGCCCCATGTCCACCACCAACAGTGCCTACAATGGGCAAGTGAGCATCAGAACTGTACCACAGAGCACTGAAAGAAGGTGGCCTGGTCTGATTAATCATTTTTTTTACATCGTGAGGATGGCTGCATGTGTGTGTGTTGCTTACCTGGTAACAGATGGCACCTGGATGCACTATGGAAAGAATGCAAGCCAGCGGAGGCAGTGAATGCTTTGAGAAATTTTATCTGGGAAACCTTGGGACCTTAGCTGTTACTTTGACAGGTACCACTAATTTGAACACTTTTGGTGCCCAAGTACACCCCTTCATGGAAATGGTATTCTCTGATGGCAGTGGCCTCTTTCAAGCAGAATAATGTGCCTGCCCTGCCACACTGCAAAAATTATTCACAAATGGTTTGAGGAACACAAAAAGGAGTTTGAGGTGTTGACTAGGCCTTCAAATTCTCCAGATCTCAATCCAATCAAACATCTGTGGGATGTGCTGGAAAAACTAAGCAAACTTAAATTGTCAAAGGGGGAGGCCAGCAATGGCATCTTCCATATCTCTATCCTGACAGATTCACTTTAAGTGGAAGTTTCACATGCCATTATGGTTTTGGATTGTAAGGCAAAGCGGAAGCACATGAAGAAAACCCATGCAAACACAAGGAAAACATATGAACACTGTGCATATGGTACCCCTGGTAACAAATTAACTGAGAACCCCAGCACTGCAATTCTACCCAGTGTGGGTTGTACTGTAGAGAACACTTTATTGTTATGTGTTGCACATGCACCTTTAAATCATATTAAACATATGGATGAACTCCTTATAAGTGAGTTTTTACTTTCCATGTCCACTATAATCACCAGTTTCCAAGTGATGTTTAAATGTATATTAAATGTAGGATCTGTTTGAAGTTACAAAAGGAAACTGAACACTAGCAGCTCAGACTTGAAGTACTAATTTTGATATACAGCATGATCAGTATCTGCATAATTATATTACCAGACGCATATAATGGGAATATCAGTATTTTTCTCCAAATTATACTTTTTTTGCATTCAAAGGTTTCTTTTATGTGCTGGAAGCCAGTAGGTTTTAATGACTCAGTTTTTCCATGTTTATGTTAGCACAGGAATCCCATGAGCTTGGAAGATTTCCTTATTTATTCTTAGTCAAAAAGCAAGAAAGGCTGTATGTTTAGAAAGCGAAGGATACAATTTCACACACATGCATGTTTTAGTTGGCATTAAAAGGCTTTTTCAAAGACAATGCAGAGTATGAATGCACAATTATAATACATATAATAATATAAAGAAGTGTTGATTTGAGACTTGTTCTGAATTATAAACCAAATGAAACTTGTGTTCTGCATAAGTAAATTCCAGAATCCTATATTTCCTATAACCGAGTCACTATATTCAAGAAGCTATACATTCTATCATTTAAAAACAGCCTCTGAGCGCTGAGGCATGTGAGTTTGCCTAGGCTGAGATAATGTAATCAGTCTACTACAGGTTGAAAGAAGCACTTCCTTAGTCACCCCTTTCCCCCTTGTCTGGGATCATTCTGCATGTTATGTTGTATCTGTGTAGCAAGTTATAGGATCTGAGACAGCAGCAGGGGGCTGATCATACACACAGCCCCAGAATATAAGGGCTACAGCACAGGAAACAAATTTACAGGACTGCTAAATCCAGGGGATTGATTTTTGCATTGGAAAGTAGATGCTGACCCATGATTAAGACCTGAATGAATGGCATTTTGTATTATCTTTGTAAGGTAATACATTCCTGCAAATATTACAATGACACATTAGTTAGCGTGTATGCCTATAGATTTAAATCTGAACTTTAGGCAGATATATGGTGAATTACCAGTAAATGCAAGTATACATTAATTTAAAAAATATTAAATGTTTATTGTTAGTATTACTCTTGCCAGCATTATGTTGTTTTTTTTTTAGCTCTGGAAGGAAAGGGGAAATGTTGGATCCTGTGTTGGGTGGGATCTTTAACCGGGACACAAACAGCATTTAACTGCTTGCTGTCTGGCTGCTATAATCAAACGCCCGGACGGCTCGCACTTGTGGGTATGTGGATGTTTTTAAATGTATTTTCCTGCTTCTAGGAGTGGCAAACCTTTAACAGCTGGTGATGGCTGTCACCGACAAGTGTTCAGGCAGCTATAGAGCCGCCAAATCACTTGTATGGTGCTGGGTAAGTATGCAACCCCTCCTCTGTCACCCCACCGGCTATCCTGGGCTCTGCTGTTCCCTGTGCAGACCTTGGACCAGCATGGTGGGTCTCTGCACTTAGATCGGAGGGGGAACAGCTATGTGTATTACATCAGTAGCTGGAGAAGAAGCTGGGGAATCATGATCTCTGCTTCATCAGCCTTTTTTGGGTGGGGTCTATAGGTGATTTTAGGGGTTAATATCACCCGCATATCATTAGCAATAACGTTAAGTGTAAAAAAGAGTTTACAAAATTAAAGTCACACATAAACATTTTTTTTATTGTACATGTGTAAAACTACATATGTAAAAAAAAGTTTTTAAAAATTCCCTCGTCCCCACGTACACACACATTCAAACACAAAAAGGCATCAGGGGGCGCCCACAAGCTAAAACGACGATTGTGCCACATGTTACATATCACTGCAAACGCCGTACTGTGATCAATAATTCTAGGGCCATCAATTACTGTTAACGCGAAATTGATGAACAGTAAAAACTTTTAAAGCATTGCCTATGGGAATTTTGCATATGGTAGTTTTTTGTGATTTCACGTGTGAGCACAATTTTAAGGCTTGACATGCTTGGTATCTATTTACCTGACATAACCAAAGAAATGTAGCAGAATACATTTTGGTCGAAATGTATGAAGAAAGATTATTTATTTGTAGTGTTTCATAACAAAACATAGCGAAAATTATTGGGTAAAAAACAAAAAACCCAGTGGTGATTAAATGCCACCAAAAGAAGCTCTATCTGTCCCAAAAAAAGATATAAAATTAATTTTGGTACAACGTTGCATGACGGAATAAATGTCAGTCAAAGTACCTCAACGCTAAATACTAAAAAATGGTCGGGACAGGAAGGGGGTTTAACACTTCAGTCTTCAAGTGGTTAATCCATCAGCTTATGTTGATTCATAAGTTAGACACTCAACACAACCTGGAACGAACCGAAAAATTATTTCATACATGGTCACATTTTTTGACTTCCGAATGCACACATGATCAACTTAAAGATATTATGTCTATATTCCAACGTTCCAAGTGGTATCTTCAGGCTAAATCAACCAACTCGTTGTGTAAACTCGACGTACTGGGTTAAGATCCGCTCAAATTCCAGTATCTCAGCGTCAAGTGTCAAAGTCAAATACATTACTCATTCACCACATCTAATAATGAGGATCTTAATTCCTCGCAGTCTCTCTCAATCAATCACTCCTCTATTATGAAGTCCTTCACACACCTCCTTTTCCCCATAGTCTCGTCCCTGCCCTAACTGGTCCTGATCCGTCTCACACATTAATTTTACCCTTGTCAGTTGTATGATTCAGAAGACCTGATGCAAATGTAAACTGATGTCATCATTTCAGGAGTATCAACATACGGTTTCCAAGACTAATCTGCATGATATGCTACATGTTATTCTCTACTACTGACACAGGTGTGCATTTTTGTTCTGCTGTTACGTCTTGTTCTTTTAAGTAGTATATGTTGATATAAGATATATGCGGACTCCTTCTGTTTGGAGTCATGGCTTTTGTCCTTATTGCTCTAAATTTTGAATAAAAATGTACTTGCTCAAAAAAAAAAAAGCTGTCAATAGCCAATCTATTAACAAGCTGCTGTGTCTCTGTTGCTAAGCTTCTTTCTCACTTCCTGTTTTGGTGACAATGCTATCTGGTACTTACACTTAAAATACAACTAATGTTAGTACCCAAAATTGTCTTGATATCTTATTACAACAGCACTCAGACTATCTGCCATTGAAGCACTTTTGTAGCTCCGTATGCTGTACGTCCTTGGCAGCAAAAGGGTTAAGAGCCAGTCAGGCTCTGTTGAATTCAAATGTGCAGACACGGTAATGCTAAAAAGATGAGAAAGTAGAGTAAGCAGAACGATAACCTCTTTGGTGTTTTGCTGCTTCTTTCTTGTCTGTTCATCAAGCCAGAGGACCAGTGTTCTTGACCAACCTTTACTGCTACAAGTAGGTGAAACATCTGGATGCTATCTGGCAGGAACACTCTGATCACAAAACTGTCTTCATAAACTTACAAATGCTTTGGCAGGTAAAACATTTCCCACGTGTGTTTGCAATTTGTATTTAGCTATATATATGTATATATATGTATGTATCTATATATTTATCTATATCTATAGATTATGGTACATGAGTCCTTTCATATGCTTCTTTGACTTTGACGCCACTGGTGGGTAGGATGGGCTATAATGTTATATTACATTATAATTAGTACAGTCATTTGATGAAAATGCTTTTTACATGGTTGCCAAAAGCATTAGCCAAATGTTACTGAACCAGCTGTCTGGTGCCAGGGCCAGACATTCAGAACACTCTGGAGACAACAAAAGCTATTTTACAATGACATTTTGGGCTTCATTGACTGAAAAAAATGCTAAAGATTTTTCCTACAGGATACTTTTTTTAAATTACCAAATCATTTATTGTTTGCAAATTATTTCTTGCATATGATTGTTTGCATAAAAAAGGTAGTCTTGCACCTAAGCACATGTTATTTGGTAGCACACAGTACACTAGCTACACAGAAGCACTATGCTGTATATTGTTAATGGCACTAGGGTATCCATCTCTTGCCGATTATATGGGACCCATTTGTAATGTGCATGAGAGCTTTTTGTTCATAGAGATTTTTGGGCCATTTTTTTACAAAGTGGGTCACCAGGTCTTTCCTGAACCCTCCCCAATTGCTCAGGCTTGAGACCAGTATGCAGAATGTGATAACAGATGTACATAGCCAGTTTGTAGATGCATACTAGCACAGGAGCCAATGAATCTACCAGCATGTAATCTGAGTGTGGGAGGAAACCAGTGTACCTGGTGGAAACCCACGCAAACACACATACCGGCAAGGGTAGTGTCATGGCTGAGATTCAAATCAAGGAGCCCAGTGCGGCAAGGCAGAAATGCTAATCACTAAGCCATGTGCTGCCCTATAGACAGGTTAATTGAAAATAATTATTGCTCCATGTACTGTATGTCATCATGCCACTGTGATATCAGACATTTCATCATTAACTTATAGGAAGCTTATAGTATGTTGCTCCTGAAAGTGTAGTTGCCAGTTTTTTCCCCCCGTTACATCTTATAAATGACTATTCAGTTTGCTCATCTGTTGCTCTGATGAGCAGAACTAACATTATTTCTTGTGAAATAATTAGAAACAATGGTGTTTATTTTCTAACGCAGGGGTATTCAAACTTCAGCCCTCCAGCTGTGGTAAAGCTACAGATCCCATTAAGCATAGCAAGACTCTCGACAGCCACAGACATGACTTCCAGAGGCAGATGCATGCTGGAGTTTGTAGTTTCACCAGGAGGGACAACGTATGTTCTAAAGGAATAGGGCTGTTCGCCTATCAAAATAACTGCTCACTTTGCAAAATGAATGTTAGTAAATAGGGTTATTCAAGTCAAAAAGCTGTATTTGCTTTGAATGCTCAATTCTGTGTGAGGGAAATTAAAAAGAAAAAAAAAACAATTTTGCTGGCCCATATGTGAATATTTAAAGTGAACATGGGTGTAAATACCCAGTCACCTAATTTACATTCATTTTCCAAAGTGAACATCATCTTCACTAAATGAACAGTCTCTATTCCTTTAGTGAATCAACCCTGATAGAATCATCCACAAGGCACATCCCTGAAGCAAGTTAAGTTTCCTTAGAAATCTGGTCTGTCTGCAGTGGTATTACAAATTTAAGGGAGGTAACTTTTCCATCAATGGTATTAGTAGTATTTTGAAAGACCAGGGACACTATTACTGGAGGAATTAGAAATAACTCTTTGAAAGATTTAAATGATGTACACAAGCTTGCCTATTTTGTTCCATTAGTTATCAACACCATTTGTGATTCAGAACATAATGACATTTTACTTGGGTTGGTTTTATAATTAAGTTGGCCTTTTGCTTGGTTTTAGATTGGCTTAGATCTTATTTCAGTGGACATTTATTTTACGTTCCCTTGGCACACGTGTTCCAAAGTGGCATATTGTTCTCTGCCTCAAGGCTCAATTTTAGGTATCTTATGTTGTAAATGATTCTCTAAGCTTGTATCATTAATTTGTACTGCTTCACACTGACTGATTTTAAAGCCTCTATGTATTGTTTCAGGTCTATATGCCTAGGTAAAACACTCACCAAAGAATCGGTTTACTAGCACTTTACTGTATTTCTTGTAGCCTTAGGGCTCAACCGAACAACACCAGTCATAGCTATGGCTCAGAGAAAACAATTTTCTATGTGTCCCATGTGCCCCATTCACACCACAGTACAGGTGTGATCTGCATGCAGACATGCTTCATGCTTCACTGGGCTGCACCATAGGTCACCGCAGCACAGCACACCACACCACACTGTTGAGCAGGGACCTGAATAGAGTATACACTCCAAATAAAAAATGTAAAATGTAAATGTAAAAAAGGAAAAGTAAACAGTGTAAGCTCTGGACATTGTCGGAGCTGTCACAACACACTAGTCTGCCTGCTAAAATGTGGAAGGGCTAGTGTGAATGGGCCCTTAAACAGTTTACATCTGGCAAGTTGCACTAGTAGCCAGAGAGCCAAGACAGTCAGTCAACACAGAAAGATGTAATTTGGTTGCACCACGCTAACTTTTTGATGTTTATCTCTTCAGAATGGTTTAGCCTCCACAGAGAAGGCCATATGCACATAAGGATGCTGTTGTAGCAACAACCCTATATGTTTGTGTATTTAAGATTTCCAATGCTGCTTTTAGAGAGTTTTAGGGAATTTGTTTTATTACCATTTTATAATGTTTCCTAACAAACTACACACAGAGAATTTCAGCCCACACTATACTATGAAACACATTTAGGCCAACATTAACTCTGTAGCAGCTTTTGAATTTCATGCTTTACCAAGATTTAGTAAACCAACTTCTAGCCAATTATTAAACCAAATCCTGTCTTTTTATGTGGAAGTATAATTATCTAAAATTTCTGCTAAGCATTAGTTTTGCTGGTTTAGCAAATCTTCTTTTTTTTTTTTAATTCATTGCCAGAAATAATTATTGCAAACAAGATACAAGAGTGAATATTGGCAGCTACACGAGGATAGAATTACAGGCCAAGAACAGAAAATACTGACATGGCAAAGTTTGCTACAAAATAGTACCTTTGAGACACTGTAATGAAATGTAGCCAGACACAGTGAAATATCCAAAAGCAATAATAGTTCTGCATTTCACAACTAATAGTTCGAGTGAAATAGGATGTAAGTATTGTGTAAGCTACACACCTGCACAGGTTGGTGTCATCCACCTTCTAAGACCATATGGCTACTGTTTTTGTAACAATTCCACTGTAGAAGCCATCTTTTGCATATGGTTTATGCTCAACATCTGAAGTACGCCAGGATTTACATGCTAAACTGTAGTGTTCGAGTAAGGGTGCCATTCACCAACAGAGAGCAATCAATGAGTAGCATGTTACAGAGAAGACCTATGTGTAGTGCAAAAGTCCACACTGCAACAAAGGGTTAAACACTGATAATAGTTAAGGTTCAAGAAAGGGTCAAGCCAGATGGGGGTCACCACTACCAAAGGAAGAGATATGAGCATATTTAGAAGTTGTGCCAGAGCCATTGCCAGGTTTACAGGAAACCAAGCATTAAAGCCAAAACATATATCAGAATCAAGGGCAGAAGTCACCACAATGTTAAGCAGGGAAGGCAAAGTTTAAGTGAGATCTGGACAAACATGGTCAGTAACTAGATCAAGAGGAAACAATGAACATAACTACAAACATGGTTCAACAAAATAGAGGCAGTGTTTTTGTTGGATCACGGATGCTCAGATGTGAACAGGTGCAAACAATGGAAATCCTCTGTTTGAGATTTGTAGTGCTTACCCCTTAGGTGTGAACAGGGACTAACAGCTCTATTCACTAAAGGGTGAAGAGTTTGGAGAAGGCAGGGGAAGTGAACAATCTAGGACAACATTGCTGAACTGGAAAGTGAGCTGAATTGGAGAATTTTTCCAAATCAGATATTTTGTCCTAGATTGTTCTCTTCTCCTGCCTTCTCCAAACTCTTCACCCTTTAGTGAAGCAAACTTTAATGCACGTGTTATTAGCTGTAGTGATTGTTATCTTTAGTCACCATCTACACCTGTACCATATGTAGTTTTACCCCAAAAAGTATTATGGTGCCCTTAAATGGCACAGAAAGCTATGAGTATCACTTAGGGGACTGGTTGAACCTCAGACTCTACAGGGGTTAACAAGGATTTGCTTGTGAGTGCATCTGATGTTCAGAGACACTTGTTATTGAACCCAGAGGTTTTTCAACATACTGGAAGATCCAGGTGACATTTACTCCCATTTCAATATAGAAAAAAAGCTATGCAGGGCTTAATGAGAGGCTAGTGAGACACTTTTTTCTACTGCACTGAACATTTGCTAGAAATGTATAGAAACTAAAATAGAAGCGTCTCCAAGAAGGATATCAGTCAACAAACAAATTGCACTATTAAAAGGGAAATGGTTATCCCTCTTTAAAATTGTATGAAATCAGTGGACAGGCTTTAAAATGCTTTAAAGTGGAAGTTAAATACATTTAAAAAAAAGCTGACAAGCAGACATCAAATGACAGAAGAGACAGTTTAAAGCTGGCCATAATCCTATAGATTATCTGCAGATTTTCTATGGTTAGATGGAAAAAGTGCAACAGATTCCTCCATCTACGCTAAACTGTGTGAATGGAGGAATCTCCCGCTGGACCAAGCTTCAGTATCTTGCTAGTTGCTGGCTGTCAAAATACCTGAACAATGCCTGCATCTAATCATATTGTTCAGGTATTTTGACAGCCAGCAACTAGCAAGATACTGAAGCTTGGCCCAGTGGGAGATTCCTCCATCCACACAGTTTAGCATAGATGGAGGAATATGTTGCACGTTTTGCATCTGACCACAGAAAATCTGCAGATAGTCTATAGGTGTCCTGCCAGCTTTAGTCTCTTCTATCATAAAAGCTTCTTGCTGCCTGTAAGCAATCTTTTTGCCCTTTACATTGAACTGCACAGACTCGGCATGTTAAAATGAAGTAGCTCCTCTGTGCCTGAAATTATGCCATTGGGGCCTGGCCAATCAAGTGGCCAAAGACTCAAAACCCGGAAGAGGATCAAAATAAACATAAGAGTGCTGTCGAGGGTGGAGTGCACTACCACCCCACACACACACACACACACACACACACACACACACGCATGCACACATTTACCTTTACAGCTTTAAAGAAGCCCTGCTAAATCGGCATAACAGCCAGGCAACTAATTTTTTTTTAGAGGGACATTAAATTAATGGAGCAAGTTTCCTTCCACGTGAATATCCAGGCAAAAGAGATATATGTTAAAAATAATAATAATATCCTTTCATAAACATGTTTTATGTCAATAGTGCAAAGAATAAGTAAAACATGTATCTTCTCAAAACGTACAGCGCTAGCCGTCCTTCAGAGTTGAATATAAGAAATCAGACGTTAAGATCAAGATTTGACAAGTGCCATTAAAAAATAAATAAATCAAACATTCAGTGAAGGGGTGTCTCTCAAAATACTCAATGTGAATGGTTGTGTAAACAAATTAAAGTCTATAAAATAATCAAATCAGACAATGTATGAATTTATCTAATAAAATGTGATAGGCTGTGAACATATGTATCATGTGTGGGTGATTCTTGTTAATAAATAGTGAATGAACAAACAATGTATACCAATTAAATAAATAAATTAAATTAAATTAAACTTTTATCGATGTATATGTGAATAGTCCAAATCTTTTGTAGTTTTTTTTTAAAAAGTCTTTAGAAATCCATAAATGTAAGACACTTCGACAGTGAAAATTCAGTGCAATAATGTGTCCAACGAAAATCCAAAAAAAACAAAGAAAAAATGAAGAAAAAAATGTAGAAAAAATGCAGAGAAAAATCCCCTCAAGGGAATGCACTCACCAGATCCGAAGATGTTAAACACGTTTGTTTCATCAAGGTAAGTCTGGAGCTCTGTCTTTAATTCCCACGCTCGATCAGGCTTCAGGGAAGGAAAGGTCTCCCGTTTTACCCGTGATGTTTAAACGGAATATCCTCGTATTTTAGGGGTCCCTCCGGTGGGATATCCAATCATATAATAATCGAGATAAAACATACGCTCATAGCGTAGTAAAACCCAGGTTTATTATAATCATACAGCATACAAGTTTAAAAAGAGCGCTACAATATGTTTAAAAAAGCCGGCTGATCACTTTAGGCGTGATTCCTATTAGACTGGATCAAATGACGTGAGAATAGGCCCGCCCCCGACTTGTACTCAATTAGCATTATTCTATCCGAGTTTTATATGTAATTTTTATCGAGATTTCTCCCCACTCCTACTTTTTAAGAATAAGGTCTTTTTTACGGCTTTATTTATGATTATATTGTTATTGTTTATAAAATTTAAATGTATATGTTTACATTAGGCAGTACTAATAATGACATTTTTAGGACATATTATTGCATTTGGTTAGATATATTTACAGAGATACTGATGAAACCAATTGTTATTCCTTGATGAAACAAACGTGTTTAACATCTTCGGATCTGGTGAGTGCATTCCCTTGAGGGGATTTTTCTCTGCATTTTTTCTACATTTTTTTCTTCATTTTTTCTTCGGTTTTTTTGGATTTTCGTTGGACACATTATTGCACTGAATTTTCACTGTCAAAGTGTCTTACATTTATGGATTTCTAAAGACTTTTTTAAAAAAACTACAAAAGATTTGGACTATTCACATATACATCGATAAAAGTTTAATTTAATTTTATTTATTTAATTGGTATACATTGTTTGTTCATTCACTATTTATTAACAAGAATCACCCACACATGATACATATGTTCACAGCCTATCACATTTTATTAGATAAATTCATACATTGTCTGATTTGATTATTTTATAGACTTTAATTTGTTTACACAACCATTCACATTGAGTATTTTGAGAGACACCCCTTCACTGAATGTTTGATTTATTTATTTTTTAATGGCACTTGTCAAATCTTGATCTTAACGTCTGATTTCTTATATTCAACTCTGAAGGACGGCTAGCGCTGTACGTTTTGAGAAGATACATCCTAGTAGGGGCTGAGTGCCTTTAGTTCAGCAGCTTCCCTTACCCTTCTGGAACAATTAAATTTCACATAATTTTTATTTATTCAAACTTTTATTCATATTTTCATATTTTTAGTATTCCCAATTTCCAATAGCGCAAGTTCTTGCAATTATCAATAAGTAAAAAATACCTCCTGTGAAAAGGACCGGTTAAAAGATCTCTGTTGGTTTATTGTTGCAATTCAATGTGTTTCCTTTGCACTAGTGCAGACAGATACTTTAGGCACAGCAGTGTTTATGCCAGAGATATGCCTAGTTTATAGCCAAGTACCATTTAAAAAAGTGTTCTCTTGGAGCCAGGTAAATACATGCACCTGATTAAACAAGTATGAAGCGGTTGCTAGATGTAATATTATACTATCCAACACAGCTAAATATACAGAAAATGCCTGGAATAACTCTATTTCTATCTTCCAGAAAAAATGTAAATACTGAGCTTAATAGTATTTATAGATGCCATCATATGTGCTTGTTCAGTTGCCAAAATATTCATGTAATGCTGTTTTTGAATGTTTCTTTATACTGTGCTGAAAGAACAAATATGTTAACTGACATTAAGATAATTACAGGATGTTTGCTTAAAAGAGAATAGACTCAGTTCTAACAGCTAGAATGTACTTTGACATGTCAGTACTGCTTTAATCATATTATTTTTTATTTCTTTTAAAAGATGCATGGTCAGGTCTGATACTATTGTGTGTATTAAATTCTGTTTTATATTGAATTGCGACATGAGCAATGACATGGTAATTAATGTGTGGCTGCAGTAATAACTCACCACTCACCAGATACATTTTTGCTCAGCAGTCCTTTTAAGTAAACCAACAGAATGCCATATGTGTATGATGGTTGTTGGTGAAATAAACAATACCTATCTATGCAGGGCCGCCCCTACCTTGTATGTCGCCAGAGGCATTAGAGCACGGGGGGCATTTACTGCCGATGGAGCTTTCAGGGCGGGCAGATTTCCTGCAGGGCAGTGTCAGATACAGTGGGACGGGCAGCTGTGGGAACAGACAGAGTGGCATGCCTGTATGTGGCTCTCTGTCTCGTCCCGCCCACTTCACTAATGTCACTGGTTCCCAGGAGCTCGACAGAACGCCAGCCAGAGCGTCCTGCTCAGCTCCCTGGCAACCGATGGCATCTGTGAGCTCGGCGTGAAGGTGGACAGATGCTGTGGCCGCCCCTCTGTCTCCTTCCTTATACTTACACACTAGACGTCCCCTAATGAGATGCTGTCTGAGGCCTCATTATAGGGAATGCCCTGTATCTATGACTGTTGCGGTGTTCACTCGAAAAACTCCATATTTCAATATTAACATTAAAATATAAAACCTAGAAATAAGTGAGATCACATACTTACTTTTCTAATGGCATGGTTCTTTATGGCCACAATTCTTTTGGAAGGGAACATAATTCCTATTATGTTTATAAAACAATAAAATGGCAACTGAATATCCTATTTAATACTGTATAATCTTTCACTGTTGAGCTTACCGCTTGGATCAGTTAACGTACAAATAATGAGTTAAGGAGCCAGCTCATCTCTAATCATAGTGGGTTCTGCAGTTACATCTAGGCTCCTGCCAACTATGCTGATCTTCAATCAGCAGAGATCCTTATTCTTAATGGATCTGTACATGCAAAATCAATATTTCATTTACAAGCAAAGTCAAGGTAAATGACTGTTTTTTTATGTGTCCTTGGGTACTCTAGTGGAAGCTGTGCTCTCCATAGTTCCTGGCTCTGTTCCTGACCACGCTCAGATCTCACACCTCCATAATGATGTTTAAGGTGTTTTCCATGCTTCCTGCTAGATTCTCAGCAGTATAAAAGTGTTTCCAAAAGGCTAACTGCTGTAGCAGGTATGCAGTAAAAAGAATTCACAGAAAGATTTTACCATCAGAGCCACTGACATACATATTTAGGTATTTTGTTCTCCAGCATCTAGTAGAACCTGAAATGTATGTTTTAGGTGAAGCTATACTCTTTTGAAAATTAGCCCTATTTTGATGAATCCATCTACTCAAGATACTTGTCAAAATTATGTCACCAAGTGGCTGAGAGTACCTACTATGTAATGCCGCTGTGTACCTGTGGGATGATCTCCAGTGTACTCTGCAAAACCAAGTTAAAAATGTTACGTAGTTACATAATAGATATGTTTAGGAAAGACACAGGTACATCAAGTCAAACCTAAGTGTGCATATATGTCAGTGTGTGTGACAGTTTGTTTTTTAAGAATATATTGTACATAACCTTGTATATAGGGCTCAGTGAGGAATACATCTAGAAGTTTTTGGAATCTGACAATGCTCCCAGCTGATACCACTTCTTGGGAGAGGGAGCTCCACATTTTTGCTGTATTGATTGTAACCCTCTCTGCAATTTTAGATTAAACCTCCTTTCCTCCAACCCTAAATTGTGGCCAGGTGTCCTCATCAAGGACTGGATATTAGCCAAGTTGTTAACGGCTTTACTGTCACCAGCAATTAACTTGAGGATAGCAATTATGTCTGATCTTAAGCACCTCTTCCCTAGGATAAAAGGGTTTATTTACCTAATCTGTCCCTTATAGCAGAGGTTCTCAAGTCCTCAAATTATTTTGTTGCCCTTCGCTTGACTCTTTCCAATTCTAGGACATCCCTTTTGTTGATTGGTTACACACTATGGGGTCTATTCACAAAGCTGCCGAAGGATCTGGCCGTAGCTTCGGCCGATCCTTCGGCTGGCTTCGGCCCCAGGACCCCTTCGGTTCAGGAGAACCGAGGGGGTGCTGTACGGGCTATTCACAATAGCCCGTACAGCTCCCGATCACGGCCGAGCAGCTCAGTCGAGTGCTGAGCCGTGCTGAAAGCCGAAGCTGGCCGAGCGGCCGGCCATTGGCCGGCCGACAGCCTGCTTCTGACAGCTGGGCGGAGCCAGCCGTGATCTTACGGCTGGCTCCGGCCACTTTCAGAGAGATCAGCGTCCCTGGTTGCTAACCAGGGACACTGATCTCCAAACATCTAACTCTCCCTGGCGCCCCGGGAGTCTCCTGCTCCCGGCCGCCAAGGAGAAAAACCCCGCTGTGTCTTTTTTCTTTATTCTGACACGGAGCGATGTCAGAATAGAGAAAAAAAAAGAAAAATTCCCATTCAAAAGCATTGGGACATTACTATTGGCTATTTCAATTTCAATAGCCAATAGTAAACTAGCATTGTACCCGCCCTCTTTTGCAGTTCCCCATCAGGTCCATCAGCAGAGGGCGGGTACAATGCTAGTTTACTATTGGCTATTGCAAATTGAAATAGCCAATAGTAAACTCCCAATGCTTTTGAATGGGAATTCGTCTTTTTTTTTTTTCTTTTCTGACATCGCTCCGTGTCAGAATAAAGAAAAAAAAGAAACAGCAGTGTTTCTCTCCTTGGCGGCCGGGAGCGGGGGGCTCCCGGAGCGCCAGGGAGAGTTTTTAAATTTTTTTAACTTTTTTTTTTTTACAGCAGCAGAGCCGCCGGACAATAGGAAACTATTGGGCGGAGCTAGCTGTCACTGCTAGCTCTGCACAATCGTTTTCTATTTACTTTTTTCTACTTTTTTCACTCTTTTTCTGTTCTGCTCGGTGCCTCTGAGGGACCGAGCAGAACAGCCGAGCCAAATGCCGCTCGGCGGCATTCGGCTATTCTCTCACTGCTGTTCGGGATCTTTCAGAATAGCCCGAACAGCAGTGTGAAGCCTGCCGGAGGTTCGGCTCAGCCGATCCAGATGTTGGATCGGCTGAGTCGAACTCCTTCTGCACTTCGGGTCAGCCGAACATGCTGAGCATGTTCGGCTGATCCGAAGCCACACGAAGCAAGCCGATGTACGGCTGATTTCAGCCGATATACGGCTGAAATCAGCCGTACCAGCCTGAAGTGAATAGCCGAACAGTGTTCGGCTCACTTCACTTCTGATCGGTCATTCACTCGGCTGCCCTTGGCAGCTTTGTGAATAGACCCCTATGTATTTTTAGTTGTACCCTATTAATATTTCCTGTATGTATAAATAGCCAGAATATTACACAGTGCTAAAGATTAAATAAAATGAGGTATGTGTATTCTCTCTGCATATGATAGTGTAGCGCTCACCCCCGAAGGAGCCGCTGAATATTGAAATAGGTTCTCCTACCTGTTGGTTCCAGCTACCGGTCCCCTTTGATCAGCAACAGCACACCGACACTCACGGACAGAACGGCTCGAATCTTAGGGTCTTTTTAGGGTATTTATTTGCAACATCAATAGGAGAGAGAGGGTTTAGGATCTGTAGGATGCCATTGGAATCTTCTGAGGACAGCTTTCTCCCCCTAGCAACCGCTAAGGCCGAAATCGCTGCGATCTGGTCCCAGGGACCAATAGTAGTAGTAGAAGTACTGTGAACAGATACCTGGAATAGGGTGTGGGATCTCCCTTGTGGGTCCCAGACGGACGCTCGCACCAGCTCCTCTGCGGTACCCCTCAACAAGCGGACTCCTCCCCGACCCAGCTTCCATCAGGTATTTTCCTCTTTAGGATCTGGAACTTCTGTGCCCTCAGCATCTGCAACTGCCAAGGAGCACTCCAGTTAAATGAGAGTATCTTCTTAGAACAAGGCACCCATCACCTGCCACGTGTATGGGCCCAGTGAAGTATCAGTGTATCCTAGGCCTCTAGGTCCCTCAGCACCTGCCATGTGCTGAGGCCCAGGCTGCTTGCTCTGCATCACACACAGTCCTCCTAGGGCGAGGCCCCTAGGGGAAAGAGACCTCTCCACAATGTCCCCAGACCTTTTATCACCTGCCCTCAACCATGCCTCTGAGTCATCCTACTCAGGGATTGGCTAGAGCCAGGTGCATAGTCATAACCTGAGGGTGGATCCTCCCTCACTGTATACCAAGGCTCCCTTTTCCTCAGCAACAGGAGGAGCAATCGATCCAGCAGACTCAGGGACACCTATAGAATGCAGAGCTCTGTATAATCAGTATCTAGACTGGTTACAGTCCAGGTATCTCTAAATTGAATAGCGACATTTTAGAGGGCGCTACAATAGTAATAGTGACATCTGAGGAAGGCACTTGTTGGAAACTGCACATATGACTTCTGCCATTTAAGATGTTGCTTGACACATGGCTGAGTCCCTCTTATTTGATTGGAAAACAACAGGAACACAGACACATAAAGTTACATCACAACTATATAGTTCCACTAGGAAGAACATATTACTAGCATTCCAAGCATTAAACACTACCAGACTGTAGACTTATTAATCACAGTATAATATATGAGAATGGTCATTTCACCCATGTCTGTATAAACAGCTTGCTAACACCCTCATTCAACAACTACTTGTCATATAAGTCTTATCTTCTTTTGGAGTTCTGCAAACTTCGGCTTTGGTAGGGGTTTTGTCATGGTTTTGCTGGGGTTCACTTACACATCAACAAAGAAGTGACATGGCAGCCCTTATATCTGGATGTGTAGTGGTCACAATGTATAAAAGTGCCCCCTACTGCTTGTTTGTACTATCCATTGTCAGGTAGCATGTCTTCTTCTCCTTCCAAATTTAGATAAGCTGTTTCCATTCGTGTGCTCACTCTTCTGTTTGCAGCTTGGATCTGGTTGAGAGATGCCATCTCTTCATTTGCGGCTTTAATCCATTTTTGCTTCTTATGAAAAGATAGCTGTCAAGTGGCCATAGCTATTGAACTCATGTGTGAGCAAGTGATGTGGAATCCCCTGGGCTGTGGAGTGTAAGGGCACGGAGAAGTTTGGACCTGGACCTGGCTATGTGCTGACCCCAGGATACAAATCCTCCATTCACCCTGCTCCAAGTCTGCACTCCCATAGGACAACATAGATCCGAGTGAATGAAGTCTAGGGGCTGTTAAGCTTTGCTGTTGCTACTTTTGGGAAAATATTTCCTGTTCATTTTTCCATGTATGCAACTGATATAGTTTATTATTCACCTGCATTGGTAAATATTATACCACTGGTATGCTGATCTTCCCCCACTTTGTCGGTTCAGAATTTCCAAGTCCAAGGTGGCAGTGCCAGTTGTGGATGCATTTCTAATGTCTTTCCTTGTCTCTTTTGCTGATTCAGTCTAACTTTCCAGATTCTGCAGTTTGCCTTTAATGTAAATGATCTGTCTTTTTGCACACAAAGCATTTACGTGTTTCACTCTGCACATTACTGTCATTTCAGCTGTTGGTTCTTGGTGCAGATTCTGCCATAGGAGTATTGTTAATGCTTGCATTTTTGTTTTCCAGCTATATCTATCCATAAGCTCGGCTTTAACATATTCCTGTGTAAACTCATAATCTGGGAGGGCATCAAGTGCTATTACAAATTCTTATAGCTATTTTGGAAATCACTGAGTAGAACTGCTGCTATATAAAGGTCTTTTATTTCTTCTCCTATAGCTTGCAGGTTTTACTCCATTTCTAAAGTACATCTTATATAGTCCTGCATGTGCTGGCCTTTTATTAGTCTGGTATAGCTTTCTAATTACGGTTTATTTCTAAGATTTGCACTCTCATGTACTTTCTGTAGCTCCTTCCACATTTCACTTGCATATTTGCATAATTTGATCAACATCTATGCTCAGGGATATAGTAGTTTGAGCTTTTTTATCTTTTTCTATCCACCTATCTGTAGGTTTTGTCTGGGCTCTTGTATACATGTTTCCATCACCCTCAGCAGCATCTTTATTTTAAATTGATAGGACTGGTAGCTTTGTTTTGTCAAAATTAGTACATGAGAATTCATTAAAACACTGTTATTAGCCATCATATATGCTTTCTGACCTTTTTCTTTCTTAGAGGCTATTTTGCTTTAACTCTTAGCTGCATCTGTATTTCCACAGGGTTTATTATTTTGGTTGTACCTGGACTCATAGAGGGTTATTCACTATAGAGCCGAAGGATTCAGCCGAACCGTAGGGCTGAGGCGGCCAAAGTGAGCCGAAGGATCAGCCGAAGCTACGGCTGGATCCTTTGGCTCTATAGTGAATAACCCTCAATAGCCCGTGCAGCAGCCAAAGGCGGCAGCTGGGTGACTCAGCCGAGACGAACTCATATGCTTCTGTTCGACTGAGCCGTAGTGACACCTGAAATGTGGAGAAAGGTCGGCCAAAGGGCTGACCGTTCTTCACGCAAATGACAGCTGGGTGGAGCCAGCCGTGATCTCATGGCTCACACCGATGAGTTTTAATGACAGATCAGTGTCCCCCAAATGACCTGGGGACGCTGATCTGTCATTAAACAACAACAACTGGGTGGAGCCAGCCTTGACGTTACGGCCTGCTCCACCCAGTTGTTTTTTTTTTGCCCGGGGCCTGCTAGAAGACTCTGGCAGGTGCCGGCCAATAGTAATCAGTTGTGCAGAGCTAGCGATGATGTCACCTCTAGCTCCGCCCAATTGTTTATATTTTGCTGGCATCTATCAAATTCAACATTATGTGGTCGGGAGTTTGTCGCGTACGGTCGTGTCGGCGTGCGTCAGTTTTGTTTTATTTATTTTTTTTCTTTTCTTTACATTTTTTAAATATTTTTTTTCACTTTTATCAATTTTCATATTTTCGTACTTTTTTAAATACTTTTGAAACTTTTTTTTCCCATTTATTTATGTTTATTTCTATTCTGCTCGTTATCTCGGAGGTAGTGAGCAGAATGCCACTCAGCGGCATTTGGCTCTTCACTCACTGCTATTCGGCCCCTATGAGAATAGGGGCAAACGGCAATCAGTGAGCTGCCAAAGCTTCGGCTCAGCTGATCTAGATGTTGGATCGGCTGAGTCGAAGTTTTTCTGCACTTCGGCTCAACCTAACATACAGAGCATGTTCGGCTGACCGAAGGCAGCTGAAGGCAGCCGATGTATGGCTGATTTTAGCCGTACAAGGCTGATGTGAATAGCCGAACAGCATTCGGCTCACTTCACTTTGGCGGCGAAATTTACTCGGCTGCCTTTGGCAGCTAAGTAAATAACCCCCATACTCTTTTAGAACGCTACTGCAGATATGACTCTTACCATTTAGGATATTGATGGACACATGACTGAGCCCTTCTTGCTTTATTAGAAAACAACAGGAGCAAATAGAGACAATAATACCATGGAGTTCCACTTGGAACCGCATATTTATTTAAGCATTATGCACTACCACCTAGTTAATCACAGTGTATTATATAAAAATGGTTGTTGCACTTATGCCTTCATGCCTTACAGTTTATAAACTGTATGTTAACAGCACTAATAAAATTAGAAAAGGACTTGGTGGCTCACCTTTTGATTTCAATGGATTGATTCGCTTTTCCTTTGTCAAAATATGGCCAAAGGTATTGGCAGTGTTTGTTTACCCACAGTTAATGGTTCTATTTCAGTTCAGGACCCTGGTGATAGCAGAAGAGCCAGGATTAAATGAGGTTGTAGGTTGTATCTTCCCTGATAACACACACATATTCATCTTCTGACCCATTTAGTTAACTGCCCAACACTTGACTTGGGCTCCCTACATGCTTTTTTTCAGGGACAAAGCAATTCATTTCTTTATTGAATGCAGTAGCAAAAGTACTGTGGCAGCCAAAATGATTGTGTGATAACAATGGCATTTGTGTCTGTACTGATGCTTATGTTGTATTTAAAAAAAAAAAAAACATTTCAAGGGGATTGTTGCTCTTTAAAGTAGCTTAACTTTTACCTAGTAGTTTTTACTATTAAATTCTCTATATTGCTTCTTTCTTTAAATTAAATTTAAAAGCAACATATTGGTGTGCATACAATGTACTCTGCCTAGGATAACTTCTGCACCCAACCTTTCCCTAATGACCTTTGGGTGTCCCCTAACCAGTTTAATTTTCCTGTGTGACTCCATAAGACTTTCCTTTAGTGATGAATTACAACCCCAATTCCCAAAAAGTTGGGATGCTGTGTAAAATCTACATAAAAACAGAATGCAATGATCTGCAAATCTCATAAACCCATATTTTATTCACAATAGAAAACAGAAAACATATAAAATGTTTAAACTGAGAAAATGGACCATTTTAAGAAAACATAAGGTAATTTTGAAATTGATGACAGCAACACATCTCCCCTCTTCTTTTAACAACACTCTGTAAACATCTGGGAATTGAGGAGACCAGTTGCTGGAGTTTTGGGAGAGGAATGTTGTCTCAGTCCTGGGTTCGTTTCAAGATGCGCCAAATATTGTCATTTGGTGAAATGTCTGGACTGCAGGCAGGCCAGGTAAACACTCGGACTCTTCTACTATGCAGCCATGCTGTTGTCATAGATGCAGTATGTGTTTAGCTTTGTCCTGTTGCAATATGTAAGGCCTTCCCTGAAACAGACGTCATCTGGATGGGAGCATATGCTGCTTTAAAACCTGGATATATCTTTTGGCATTGATGGTGCCTATTCAGATGTGCAAGCTGCCCATTCCATATGCACTAATGCACCCCATACCATCAGAGATGCAGGCTTTTGAACTCATAACAAGCCGGAAGGCCCCCCTCCTCTTTATTCCGGAGCACACAGTGCCCATGGTTGCCAAAAAGAATGTCATATTTGGATTCATCTAACCACAGAACAGTTTTCCATTTTGCCCCAGACCATTTCAAATGAGCTTTTCTCCGGAGAAGACGTCAACGTTTCTGGGTCATGTTCAGATATGGCTTCTTCCTTTCATGATAGAGCTTTAACTCACATTTTTGGATGACACAGCAAACTGTGTTCACAGACAATGATTTTTTGAAGTATTCCTGAGCCCATGCAGTGATGTTCGTTACAGATTCATGCCTGCTTTTAATGCAGTGCCATCTGAAGGCTCGTAGAACAAGGGCATCCAATATTGCATTACGGCCAAGTTTGGTTAGCTATCACATATCACTTGAAGTATTGGTTTATCAATATTTCTCATATTATATCAGTTACCAATTGAACCCATAGCGCTGCATATTTATTTCTGTTCACTAGCTGGACCTCGGTGTCTATAAAATTATTTAATAGTTTCATTCAGATCACCCATAAGCGTAGATCTGACAACAATTTTGGACTTTTCCTATGCTGTTAATTACAGAAACTTTTTCAGCTATGCTCTTTGTTTCAATCGCATCCCTCAGCTGTAGTATGTTTTCTTCCTAAAACGTTTTTTAGGGCTTTGGAGTTTCTTCACTAGAAGTTACAGCAAAGTAATTTGTGGCACCAATAACTTGTATATAAGTACATTTTCTTTGCCAGTAGGTATTTAACACTCATACTTCTAGTAATCATGTTGTTTTGGCATACATTTATTACAATTGAGAGACAAATATTAAACACATTACCATCCTTAATATCAACTAATTTAAATATAACTCTTAATTTCCATGTGACACATATCCCTACATTTTAAGTTAAATTTATACTAGTAAATGTATGACAAAGATTTAACAATTGTGGCTCCTACATACAATGTGACAAAATGTCAACACCTAAATGTCTGTACAGAAATGTATACGGTCTTCTCCATCACTGGTCTCCACCTGCTAGTTGACCCTGCTGAAAAAACTTAAAGTATCTCCTCTACATCACTAATATTCACCTTTGCCTCTTCACAGGCATATCACTGCAATATCAACTAAATCACTACTATTATATTAAAAGGGTTTTTAAGGCTGGTTTGCTGGTAAAAGTATCGGCCAGTCCCTTTTCTCTCACCAGTTATTTTGCTGTTTCATGTGTCCCTTGTGTGTCTATGTTTAGGTCATTATCTGTAAGTTGCAAAGACAAATCAGGCCCTCCAACTAGTGTCATGTATGGAAAACTGCTGGTAGTTTCCTGTCATCCTAGTCTTTTGACTGTTATTAGGATGATATTGGATGTTGAATCACATGTGGTGTGTTTCTAAGAGTTTCAGGTAGTGTTCTTCCTGCAGTTGTAAATTTGTTTAATTCAAGAAAGAAACAAGAATACTTGCAAAAGTAGAAAAGGTCACCCCACTTGTTGTTCCCTAAAATTAGCTTCATCGACATAAATGCCTACTTTATGAAAAACCTAAACTGAAAATAGTGTTTACGTGAGGAGAAGGACCTAACCTCTTTTTCTTAAATCTAGGGGTACAGGGATGTAGGAGGCTCAATGCACAAGGTATCTCTGTCCAGCACACTTGCCAATTGTCACAAGAAGCCCCAATAAACAACACACATACCAATATCTACTGTAAGTGGATACCACCCACAATTACAGGCTTTTGAGAAACCTTTCTGTCAAAACACTAATATTCTTTGCCTACTACAACCAGAAGCACTCTAAAAGGACTCAAATATTACATCCCCATATTTTACCATAAAACTAGCATGTCTAAGAAATAATTTTTGAACCTTTTGGATTATTAACTGCATGGGATGGGGGTTAAAAATGATTACCTTTTTTTCAGACTTTTTTGATGATTAAAATACACACATCTGACTCAGGCTACGTGAGATTTCTCACCTCCAACCATGCTAATTGATAGGCTACCGTATTGTCTGAAGTGTCCAGAGAGAACACACAGGATTCAAAAACTCTGTGGTACATACACACAAATCAAATATTTGGCCTTTCTGACACTATATTTTTTTTAAATGGCACACATTTTATGAAATAACGTTTCACTGGTTGTATTATTAAAAACCTGTCCAGTTATTTTAAAAATTTGTATGACGATAAGCGATAAAATAGTCCAACTCCTACTTGGCTGAAACATGACACTTGTCTTAATTGAGACCACATGTGCCCTAGTTCCCCTTTTCTGACAAAAATGTCAACCAGTTTTCTGCCACCCTCTATTTTGTTTGTGGCCCATCTTAAGACCAAGGTCTCTCCAGAATTATGGTATTTAGGAGACAAAACCTGCATGTGCAGGATTCTATGGATCATAGAATCAAGTTACCACATTAGTGAAGCTAGAAGACTAGACTTGGCTGAGGGATCAGGTAGCTAAATTGATGCCCCAGGGTTGGTTCATTTCTTCCTGGTACTTTTCACTCTGCAGCCTGATCCTGCTGCACTATGCCCTTTCACCCTCTACATTTACTCCTAGCTGTAGCTGCCATGTTAATGGTATTGTCTGCTTTTGTATACATTTAGAACTTTCTTTTCCCATTTATTTTGAGTGCAAATGATTGGAGAAAAGAGCATAGTACAAATCATTTCTGCTCTGGCTTGGCTTTTGTTTTAGTGGCATGAATTTTGAACATTAATCTCAAGGAAACTGTAGTTTGAAACATCAACCATTGGATGGCACCATTGTTTTATAAATGTAATAAAATCATCTTAAAATATACTAATGTGAAGGGTTTAAGGCTGCACATTGTTCTCTCACATGCATATTTTGTTATATGACAAAACACCCTTTAAAAAAAATTAGGCTTTCCAGATTAAATTAAGGTTATGTTCCACTTTCCTGTATTACACATATTTTTGTAGAAGTGATATTTGCTTTAACATTGTTGGATAAAATGTAATCTGATTAAAATACATAAAACTTGCAGGAATCTATTGAAGCAGGGTCGATATTCTGAGGTCTGATGATCTAACTTCTTCTGGAGGATTTTGGCTAGCTGATCCTAAAGGATATATGCTGCTTTAGAACACCTTTTTACCATTAGAGTTTTTTGTAATAGATCAAATTACCTAAAATACAGATGCCTAGCAATCCTAACTGTGCAGCCTGTCTGGCATAGCATAAGACATATTTAATCGTCTCACTCCTGCACATCATATCTAATGAATGAACCGCCTAAGCTTTATTGATCTCAATGGAAACCTGTCCGACATAAATAAAGTAGAACTCCAAGCAAAAAGATAAATAGCCTGTATGAGGCTCCCTGTCCATTTGCTCTACTACAGTATAGTCAATTCCTCAAGCAAAGCCCACAAATCATCTTATAATTATTTATAACCCCATTCAAAGCACATATTTCCCTTGAATATCACCATCTGAAAAGCGTTTTTAGAATGCACTCAAGGTTGAATGTCTGTAGGAACTCAGTTTTTTTTTCTAAATCTATTTTTGACATTTTTACACAAGCCAGAATAAAAAAAAAGGTTGCATGTTATGCTCCTACTGAAATCCAGTTTAGAATGACTACTATAACTACTTCTCCCATACAGGATAACTATAACCAGAGACACAGATACAGGGGGTTTGATTTACTAAATGCAAATAGGCTGTTCACTGTGCAAGGGAATTGGCACTTTGCCGGGGAAGTTTGCCTTAGCTTAGTGAATGAGGTGAAGTTCTGCTGACTTCCATCATCCAATCACACGCAAGCTAAATTACTAATTTTTATGTTCCTTGCACATGATTGGGTATTCTTTGCAAAGTTAAATATCACCACAATCACTAAGATAAGGGAAAACTTCCCCTGCATAGTGTAAATTCCCTTGAAATGTGAACATTTGCCTTTAGTAAATCAACCCCAGAGTGTCTTCACTGTGGTTACCTGTAATACAAGCTCTGGTTACTTTATAATTGGTACCTAAACAGGGTTTGTTTTGGCACACAGTGCCAGCGTCAGTTTAATTAATATAATCTCTCATCTTTTGTTTGCATATTGGTTGCCACACCTAGATATTATATATAAAATTATAGTTTAACAGCACCCATCTTGTTAATGTGATTTCTTATCGTCTAAGTAATGTGTGATGCCAATAGTAGTAACTGTCTTTTAAAGTAATCCTGCCTTGAGAGAAATACAGAGGCTGCTTCTTAAAATGTAGGTTGCCTGGCTGGTACGCTGATTCACTGACTTCAATACTTTCAGAGCCACTGATCCAGTACAACGATGTAGTTCAGCAAGGTCTGAGAAAAGAGGGTCAACATGTTTATGTTATAAGCAAAACATTTTTATTAGCATATGTTAAGGCCAGTTAAAAACATAATCCAGGTGAAAGGTTCTGCAATAGAATGGCTTTCATACCCACCTCTTTGGTGACCTATGTCTCCTACCTTCCTTCCATACCATTGCTACAGCCTCCATAAGACTAATGGCAGCCCCCATAACACACAGCATTTAACACTATAGAGAGTGTTTGATGCATGTATCCTCTAACTCACGCCATTGGTTTGATCCCCCAATGCCTATGTCACTGCTGATTCTGGAAGCTGCAGAGCTGGAATGGAGGGAAGGTAGGGGACACAGACCACTAAAGTGATAGGTAAGTTCTAGGGATGTTCAGATACCAGTGCCAATACTTGGTATTTTCACAAGAACTACCAGGGTTGCAGCGGTTGCAGCTGGGACCTGGCTCTGGCAACCCACCACTGTCCTGATATAATTAGACTGTATTGTTTTAGAAAAACTGTCAAATGACAATAAACAAAAATGTATCGCTACTTGTATCTGTGAGTGCGTGGACAAGTATTAGTACTCGTACTAAAACAGGGATGCACAAATCCCAGGAGTCCCATATGCTCCTTAAAAATAACATCTGCCTCCTAACTCTTGATTTTTTCTCTAGTCTAGCCTTGGAGCTGGAAAAGTATCTGTACATGTACTTGTACTTGTACCGAGTACGGTACTTGGTATCTGGACATCCCTAGTAAGCTCTACAGCAGAGACCTTTCATCTGAATAATTTTTTAACCAGACAGGGACACTTTAATATTTCAATCATGTTTATATTGGTTATTTGAATATATGTATGTGATGGTAGCCATATTTGCTCTTTATATGTACATACTTAAGATTCCTTAGTACTGCAGCACAGCGATTGTACTGTTTTGTTCCTTAAAATAAACTTACATAAAGTCTTTTGGTTACCAAAGAGGGAAAACATTGTTTGTAGGTGGTTTTTTTGAAAATGGGTTTTATCTCCACAGTCCATAATTAAGGGTCCTAATTATCTGAGACATAAATGGCCACTAGAGTAAGAATCTACAAATCAGTATCTGAAATAACCTTATGGTATATTAAAGAGCAAAGCAGTGCAAAAAGCAAAAGTTACAACAAAATTACCTAAACTTGAGTTAAACTTTATAAGTCTAATTTAAATTGTTCATTCACTGAAAATACACCATCTTCACTTTACAGATTAAGCCAACACTTAATAGTTTTTTCATTGAGTATTTTAGACATATATCTTGTGGATAATTTACCTAAAGAGGTGCTGGGGGACTAGCCAGAATCTATAAGAATCCTGAGAGCAAATGGATAAAAAAGGACGTTATATAAAGTAAATTAAATTGTATTCTCAATTTGAATCTAAATTAAAACTGGCATGGTGGAAACATGACATGGTTCATATAACTTATTGCCTATATCTCTGAAACCTGAAAGAACTATGTTTGACAGACTATTAACTAATCGGCCAAGAACATTCCTTGTTCTTTGCAGCTTTTAGATGGAGCCCATGTTCTCACTGATCTGACATATGCACTTTGCTATTCTGAGTGCAGTTTAACATCTATATGTTCACTATTTTGCTTAATAAACACTATAAAATGTAATTGCAAGCAGCTACGGGGCTGAAAACTCAACCACAAACTCGTTTTTATTTGTTTGTGAAGTCACTTTTGGACATTTTAACTGTTGCTGTAATAAATACAACCTGTCAACAAAAATTACAATCAAGTTTAAGTCAGCCAATGTTTTTCTATTTATAGGAAGTCCTGCACAATTGCCAGTTACACAGGATATCGTTTTGTGCCGATGATAAAACAGACAAAAGGATTTTTACATTCATATGCAAGGATTCGGAGTCAAATAAGCACTTGTGTTATGTGTTCGATAGTGAGAAGTGTGTAAGTATGCCAGATGTTTTAGGGTGGTTTTTTTTGTCCTACATGAAAAGGGTTTGGCTTGGCTAGAAACGGTTATAATGGCTGGGATCAGATTAAATCTCCAGATGTTTATCTAAAATAATGGCTCCAACTTGTCATGAGAAAACAGATCAAGATGTTTCATTTGTATTTCTTCCCATGCTATGCTGTATGGAGCTATAAATGAAGACTGATCTGCCCTTTGTTATTCCACTTAGCTCTCTGTGTCAGACAAGCAATCAAGCGAACCAGAACATTTCTTATAAATAAAAGGAATCTCAGGGATTGCTGGAGAAAATAAAATTGTGGCTTGCATTAGCTTGACTAATCAGGAAATCTGGAAAAAACTGAACTCAGAGCATGCACCCATTTAATAATGAACTAGTAATACTCCATTAAAACAGCAATGTTAAATGTATGCTTTAATACTACTGTATGGGGATGCTGGAGCTGTTCAGAGATATAATCCCTGCCACTGAGGGAGATAAGCAAGTTTCCTCAACTTTCCCTTTTCCTTGGAACGGTCTGCAGCCCAGTTCTTAATCACGACATGCAATTTATAGAAATAGATCAGTTAAGTTATTCTTCTCTCTTTCTATATTTGCCTCTAACCATGAACTGATGAACTGTTGTACTGTAAGAACCTTTAATAAAATATTTTATAGGTGAGAAGAGGAGGGGTGACAGCAGTAGATTCTTAATAATGGGCACTGCATAGAGGGGTGTAGCTGTGAGCAGGAGGAAGGGATTATATTTCAGGCTTCATTAAGCACAGTTCTAGACTTCCAGCTTTCTGTTGCACTTATTCCCCCATACTCATTTGCTATATATTAAAAGGTAGCGTTCTCATTTGGAAATAACCTTTAAAGCTGTACTCCAAACAGCTATATAAAAAAGACAGATGGAAAATGCAGTTATACAATTATTTACAAATATTGAATGGATTTTGAATGATTGTAAATACCTGTATTTAATGTGCTATAACTCTTTTATTATCCCTGTACATTAGACTGCTAAAAAAAAGGGGCAGTGCTTGGGGCCAATAATATGTCATGCATTCACATTTGTGGAAAATTAACTTGACAGGAGTAGACAGCAGAGATATGACCTCATCAGTCTCAGGCTGAGGAAAGCAATGTTATGTTGCTTAACTTCTTTAGAGAAAAGTCAGGTCATAACCTGACTGTACTATGTGGTAGTAGTTGGTAAATCTTAGGAGTGGAAGCACCAACATTTAAATTATTTTGCAAGTAAGAGAGCTCCTATATATGTATTTCAATAGTGTATTTACCTATTTGCCTGGAGTTCAGTTTTAACTTGCTTTAAACAAAGGTTAAGTATACAGCAGCATCTAATTCATTTTGTCTAAATGGTACCTAAAACTGGTCACTGGTTTACTTCTCTGAATAGGGATTTGTAAAACCTCTTTTAGCAGAAATTTAAAGTATGTGTTCTATAGCAACTAATTAGGTGCTTGCCCTGGGGAAAATATTTGAGTGATAACCTCTGAGGGTTATCACTCAAGTATTTTTTTTTTGTTACATTCCTTGTAAAGGTTAGTGTATGAAATTCAGTTGCTCACTTTAGAAAGCATGCTGGTTAACTATACAAAAGTACAGAAAACTTTTTTTCTTTTTTTTTTTTACTGTTGGAAGGCTATAGGTCACTCCTCATTGTTGTTACTTGCACTCTTCAAAGGCCATATAGTTCATCGTTCATGGGCCCCTTGCCCCTTCAAATGTACCACCCATCTGCCAAACATATCTAACCGAAACTAAAGTATTGCCACTTAGGAAAACCTCAATCTTCTAGTACAGAAGGAAACTTAAAGAATGTGTCTAGGATCCTTACCATGGATTTTAAATAACCTAGACTTGGGAACTAGAAAACCTATTTATAGAATCAAACAACTTGAAAATTCCTGTTTTTTAGCTCTTCACCTTTTTTTTTACCAACGTTATAGGGCTCTGTAAAGGAGCAAACGGTCTATTTAGGATTGCCTTATTATTATTATTGTCTGCAGTGTATAGCATTCATTTAAAGGGTGGTTTACAACTTTCTTGTGATGTATGTATTTGCTACTTTCTGAAGTGCTTACAAGTGAAATACACTGTTGAAGGGGCTATGATATAGTGGAGTACATGCACTTTTATCTCTTCTTTTAAATCTGTGCAATTCAGATTGAGCATATGATGAAACAATCTGCATAGGCAGAGAAAACCTTGTGGACCCTTTTTCATACGTCTATTGCAGGAGGGCATTCTAAAATGCATGTTGCCACAGCACATGCCAATGCTCTTGCATTGTGAATGGCACCCCAACACACTGTACAGTAGAGTGCAACACATGACACAGCGTACAGCAATGTGTATAGTGTGTGTTGTGCTGTATTTTGGAAAAAGGGACATGAAATGTTGTTGTCTGAGGCGATGCATTGGCAGTTTATTCTTAATGAATAGGCGGCCTTAATGCAATGCATAGCAATGTTTGTAAAAATGCGCCACATTGAATCACTTTAGTGTGAAGGGTGTCCTCAGTGAATACCACATCAGTAGATCTGGAGATATAGAAAGCTGAGTACAAGGTTGGTCCCCAAAATATCCCTGTTGACTTTTTAGTGTAATGGGAGACCTTACTGTCCAAAAGGATCGCTCAAAAAGATTAAGAGGGTGGAGCTGAATTTGACTTCTACAGATTTGTATATAGATTCAGCTGCCTTTTTTCTGCACCTGCTGATTATTCTGACACATTGTTGTCAGTGAAGATAAACTTTTCTCATAGATGAACTCTGGGATACAATCAGAAATGCTTAATCAGTGGTGTTAAGTCAGCACATAAAAGGCTGCTACTATTTTGTTCACCAAGCTCTCCGTTTAGCTGAAACGTCACTTTAAACATTTGTGATGTCATCGCTTTAAATAAGAAGAAACAGCTTCAGTTGGTCACTGGGTGGAGGTGTAATTTTTCATCATACGTCACATCATAGTGCCATGACCAGTGGCCCAGGAAATGCTTGACATAGCGGCCACCAGTTTAATAGCATGAATATGCAGAGGGCTGAGGCCTGGAATACAAAAGGAAAGGTAGGGATTTCCCCTCACTGCTACAACTAAAACATTAATAGAAAATATTATTGGTAATCAAATGAAAGGCAGTTAATCCCTTATGACAGCATTACAACTTTATAAGTCCAAATGTAAAAAGAGCCTTGCTCTGAGAACACTAATCAACCTTGCAGCAAAGCAATAGGAATGTGCAACTGTGTGTGTTCCTAATTTTCGGTCTTGCCAGCAACCAGAAAAATGAGTCATAGATTTATAAGTTAACTGGCGCATACCATTGTTGCTAAACTTGATTTGGGTGCCTAAGCTTCAAGAATCTCTGATCTAGAGAGGGTTAAGCAGTTTTCTATCACATGCTTGGTCTGAATTGGCCAAGTTGTAATAGGTATATTTTCCTGGTGCCTTTCATGGCAGCATACAAATGATAAGCTCCGCCCCCTATCCCCACCCACAGGACCAGTAACAATCTATAAAAAAGAGAGATACTCCCCCTGCATTCTCTTTTTTGTCCTCGCGTCTCTACCTGCAACCAGTCATGTCATCCCTACCTATGGGTCATAAAGTGCCGCAGTGCCGCCTTGGTTCAGCCTCTCCCAGGTGTAGTCCCAGTTCCTGGACTGCTCAATGCGCCTTTGGGACTGGGAGCCCCTTCTGGCAGTTCTTGGGGGCGCGTGGTGTCTCGCATATATCCTAATTAGGATTACAAGTAAGGTGGTGAGCAACAGGGCTATTGTGCAGTAGCCCAGGTGGGGATCTGTTTCTAACTGCTTTGCTTTTGCTGCCTCTTTTGTCATCTTCATCTTGGCTTACACTTCTACAAGCAATTTGCCTCACCACTCTCTTTCAGTGCTGCATAGAATATCCTTACAACTTAACCTTGTTACAGCTTCCTCTGAGCTCTCTGGATCAACCAACACTGCAGCAGCATCCACTCCTCTTTAATCAACTTGCAGCTGCTTCCTTCTTGCCCTATGCTTTGCCTCCAGATACAACTCTGAACGGACTTCCCTGCAGCTGAGTCTGTGCACAAGTACTCTTACAACTAGTCTGGGACGACTCTACTGACCGCAAGTACTACTATTTCATTATGTTTTCAAGACTTTTATTCTGTGAGTGACTATAGTGTGCTCCTGTATGATGGCATACAGGTCTCATATCCTTACCTGCGTTCTACGCATCATCATTACCACAGTGACTTTATTGTACTCCTGTATGATGTAATACAGGTCTCATATCCTTACCTGCGTTCTACGCATCATCATTGCCACTGTGACTGTACTCCAACACGATGTAATACATATCTCCAAACCATTACTTGTGTTGCACGCATTTCCTCAGTGAATTTATTGTTTGGCTGTGTGATGTAATACATGTTTCAAATCCTTACCTGCATTTAACGCATCATCATAGCCGCAGTGACTGTATTGTACTCCTGTATGATGTAATACAGGTCTCCAAACCATTACTTGCGTTGCACGCATTACCTCAGTGACTTTATTGTTTGGCTGTATGATGTAATACCGGACTCAAACCCATTACCTGCACATACCACATTACCTGCACATACCACTGAGCTGTGTATCCGCAGTTGAAATCTATCAGAGAAGGCAGGTTGACATATTATTACACTGGACCTGGCTCTTGTCTTTTGCTGTCACGTATTTCTGGAGTGTGTCCTGCTGATGTGTGCAGCCTTCCCTGCAGATCCCTGCCTGATAGTTGCTTCCTTCATTCCTTCCTTGGGCATGAGCCGCTCACCACGATTCCAAGAACCGCCATCCGCTTTAAGGTAGGGGACCACCGAACGGGTGAGTACAGACTAAAAGAGAGCTTTGTGGCTGCTGTGTGGGCGGCCGCCGGATGTGGTGTGGGCTCATTCATCGTGAGCTGTGGCAACCTCATGGGCTTTGCGGGCCAGGGTTCAGATCGAACCCATTGCATTGGGCATTACGGCTTTCCCCGGGCCTTCTGCCAGCAGTGGACTCTGGGAGACGGTCTGTCCAGGCGTCTTTTGCTGGATGGAGTGTCTTCTTTGGCGTCACTTTGCCCACCTTGTCAGCTTGTTATTTATCGTTTTGTATGCTGCCATGAAAGGCACCAGGAAAACGGAAAATTGTATCATACTTACCAGTAATTTTCCTTTCCTGGTGCCTGTCCATGGCAGCATACTACCCACCCTGTTTGTCGATGCATGGTTACAAGAATGCAAGGGGAGTCTCTCTCTCTCTTTTTTATAGATTGTTACTGGTCCTGTGGGTGGGGATAAGGGGCGGAGCTTATTGTTTGTATGCTGCCATGGACAGGCACCAGGAAAGAAAAATTACTGGTAAGTATGATACAATTTTCCATTTAATGCAACTTATTGTAGGTAACATGATAAAGAATGAAAAGAGTGGAGTATACCAAGTGTACAAACTTTATTTTTTAGAAGTTCAGAACAAAATGTCATTAAAAATATGCCACTTTAGAGAGTTTGCTACTTTCCCACTAGCTGCTTAAAAAAACAAAATATACCATGTTCTGTATGTTATTTTTTTAATTACGTACAATACTTTTAAGAAGCAGTCTACCAATTCTGAAAGATTCAATTTAAAATTAGGCCAAAAAAAAAAACAGACGAAGGCCTGTTGTGAACAATGACACACATAAATTTTTGAAATTGGTGCCATAGTTAATCAGCCAAATATATTACTGTAATAAGGTTTGTTTCCACCAATTGCTTGTTCACATAATAAAACACCAGATTGCCAAACCTCCAAGAATATATATATAGATGTAGGGCATAATAAACCTCTAAAACAGCAATAACTCTATGCTCTGGCAAAGGAGCAATTAAAGGATATATATTTCTGTAATGATCTGTTTTTTAAACCCTTTAGCTGTAAAATGCTGTGTGGGGTAAACGATAAAGTTAAGGTCAACTCACAAAGCTTTAATGCATTATTCATATTAACTCTCAATAACAACTGTTATGGCAAATAATGCATTGTTATAGTTCATACTCCTATGTCAAAGTCTACAGGGGGAGAGAGAGAAAAAAATAATTGGAAAATCCTACCCTAGAGTTTGCATCTCAAGGCTTTCAGAGATCTTAGCAATTCAATGAAATGCTGCTCTGACATACATGCATGGTGATACAATGCGACAACTTTCAGCTCCTTCCTACACACTTAGGGAAATGTTCAGTGTTAAGTGAAAACAGCACTTGGAAGAGAGTATTAACTAGATGTCACGCTTGATAATGGTACTTAGCACTATGCTTAGTGTCTAAGTAAGGACTGCTCATTACATAGTTTTGCATCTGTCAGCCACTACTAATAATAAACATAAACATAATAAAATGATATGAGGTAATAGCATAAGTAGCCTATTGCACAAAACAGACTTTTACTGACATTACACAAATTGTATAAGGAAACAAAGGATGCAAAGACCGACAGGCAAGTGTTATGAAAAACAATAAAAAGAAATCAATAAAACAAGGGATAATTCATCATTTCAGGTATGGAAGCTAACACAGTCTTGCAATATTCATTTGGAAAGCAAGAATTTCCAAGTAATTAACAGTTTAGCATACAGATTGCTGGACACTGTGACCACTCTTGTCACTGGTATTAGCCTTTATTGGATATTTAACCTACCACTGCCATTGTAAATTTGAAGGTGCATAGGAGAAAGTCTGGCTAGTTATGTTTCTGGCACCCCACACACATGCCTGATGGTGTACAGCTGTAGAAGCAGGAGCTCCAGCCTTGATGTGCTTTTTGTAAATGCTTGCCAAAGGGGTCAGTGCTGCTGTTACAAAATAATAGGCAGCGCTAATCTTTCCCTCCATATCTCTGTGTCATGCCATCATGCAAGAGAAAAAAAAAAGGTAGTTCCTAGGTGGCCTGGCCTTCAGTGGTCTGCAGTGGAGCTTGGTGTAGAAAAACGGGTCCTACATAAATACGTAATAAATATATATATAAAAAAATATAGGGGGGTGTGGCCGAACATGGTGGTGTGAGGACGTGCAGCCGTGAGCTCTGCTGCACCGGGGCTATATTCAGCAGACTTTTATAGTCAACCGACAGCCTTTTTTCTTTCTTTGCCCGACGACCGGAGCCCCCCTGCTGCCCCTGCGTCCACATCCACCAGAGACATCGCAACCTATTTTACACGGCGTCCGCTCGTAACCGCCGCTCCACTAGGCCGCAACATGGCGTCGAAAGTTGCGCCGGCCGGGACGGACCCCAAACAGCCGAAGACACTGGCCCAAAATCTCCGCTCCTCAATGCAGTCCACAGGACAGAGGACACAGGATCACCTGCTGCCGCTCCAGCCTCCCGACATCCAGCCTCACTCCACGGCCGCCCTGGCTTCAGCGATGCACGCGGCCCCCCTGGACTCCACACATGTCCATGGCTACAGAGGTACGTGACCTTTTCGCTGCCTTTAGGGCAGATTTTGATTCTTGGGCCACGAGGTTGGAGGGGGCTTTAAGGGGAGAAGTCAAGGAACTCAGCAGGCGAGTCACTGCCACTGACTCCAGTCTCACAACTCTGTCGGCCTCAGTGATGGCTCAGACCCGGCTGGAGGCACTGGAAGCAGCCCAAACTACTCACCGCTCCCACCTTCAGCAGGTACAACTGCGCATAGAGGATGGAGAAAATAGGAGCTGTCGCAACAACATCCGCCTACGGGGGATCCCAGAAGCCACCCAAGGCCCTGATCTACAAGTTACGGTGACGGCCATACTCAATTTGGCGTTGGGGAAATCGCCTAATGAAGCCATCGAGCTGGATAGGGTACACCGTGCCTCGGGAGGTAACCTGGGGAATCCCAATGGTGTTCGTGATGCAACGGTGTTCGAGTGCATTTTTTTCCATCAAAAAGGAGATCCTCCGTGCAGCATGGAGAAGCGGCCCAATTGACTTTCATGGTGCCTCCATACAGCTTCTTCCAGACCTCTCACGCCTTACCCTAGCCATGCGAAGGTCAGTACGGCCATTACTGGATAACATCCGCCAAGCTGGAGCCACTTATCGCTGGGGGCACCCTTTCAGTATCCAGATCCGTAAGGGCCACGACTCTTTCCATTTGCGGTGTCCATCACAGCTCCGGATGTTTTTGGCTTCCTTGGGTCTGACCCAGTCCCTGTCCCGGATTGGTTAGACCTACCGTTCACTGGAGAGAGTCCCACCCCGCAGGAGATCCTGCTGCAACGGCGAAGGAGGGCCCGCTCACGTTCTCATCGGAGGGGTCCTAGTCCTTCGGTACCAGTCGCACCCTCCTCCAACGAAGGTTGAGGCTCGGCACCTGCTGCACCGGTTTTATATTTTACTTTATTTTTGCCTATTGTGACTTGGTCTTACCACTATGGCCTGAATGCCTTATACTAATGTGACTATACATGACTGTTTCTTTCCATAGCCAATACAATAGATGTATCTTTTTTGACCACCTTCCCCACATAGGTACCACATCTCCCATAGGAGATAGTGTATTATAGCTTTGCTAGATCTCTATACTTTACGTAGCATGTTTATTCCGCCCATTTTGGTTTTTGTTGTCCACCCTTCCCCTCCTGTTTCCTTGTCCTTGGTGTTTCCGCTCTCCTTCCTCTCTATTTATTGCTTCCCCCATCTCCTGTTCTCTGGTCTTCTAGCTCTACTAAGTGGTATGATAGCACTAACAGTACACACAAATCCAGAGGGGTTTCCATTGCTTTCCACAAATCTCTTACGGTAACGGTGTTAGATCACCGTGCCTATACGTTCGGTAGATACCTGATGCTTAAGCTGTCACTCTGGGGTAGAACCTTCACCCTCGCCAACTTCTACCTCCCTAATACAGGACAAACAACTGCCGCTAGCGACTACCTACGGATCCTGGGAGACTTTGCAGAGGGCTCAGTATTGGTAGGAGGAGACCTTAACCTCACCATGGAACCCAGCCTAGACTCGTCCACTGGACGTTCTGCTGTATCTTTTCCCAAATTACGCAAGGTAAAACAACGCCTAGCTCTTCTTCGCTTGATTGATGTCTGGAGGGTGCTTCACCCTCAATCCCGTAATTGCACGCACTACTCTGCACCACACCACTCCTACTGTAGGTTGGATTACTTTTTCATTTCCCACCCCCTACTTGACTGGTCCCCTGACTGTGACATAGGCTCCATGATATGGTCAGACCATGCAGCAGTCATACTCTCCCTGAAGATCCCTCAGGCCCCCACCAGGGACTGGACCTGGCGCTTAAATGAATCCCTTTTGGCTGACCCGCAGTGCTCCTCAGCTATCCGGAACGGAATCACTGAGTTCCTTAAGGTTCATATCTCAGACACTACACCCCTTCCGATCCAATGGGAAGCGTTGAAGGCAGTGCTGAGGGGGCTGTTCATCCAACAGGGATCTAGACTAAAGAGGGAAAGATCACGTCAGGTTCGGGAAGCCATCCAGGCCCTGTCGGCCTTGGAGACTCGCCACAAACACTCACCCTCTCCAGTCCTTTTGCTCCACATCTCTCAGGCCAGAATGCAACTTCTAAAACTTCTGGACCTGTCGACACGGTGTTATATGGACAAACTAGCCACGAGAGCTTACGAGTCCAGGGACAAGTGTGGGAAGGCCCTGGCCCGGTACTTACATCCCAGACTAGCCTCTACCTATATCCCCCACATCCACTCCACATCCAGCACCCTGGTCAGTGCTCCTTCAGATATCCAGCGTGCTTTTGCTGACTTCTACAGCTCTCTCTATAATTTATCGGACCCGGAGGTGTCTGCTTCAAGCCACGACGACGAGGTTTTGGCATATGTTCATCAGACACCCCTTCTGAACCTAGGGGATGCAGACACAGAAGCTTTGGAGTCACCCTTCACGATGGAAGAATTGCTTTCTGCAATTCGGCTGTCCCCTACGGGTAAGAGCCCGGGACCTGATGGGTTTACGGCAAAATTTTACAACCTATTTAAAGACGGGCTTACTCCCTTCCTCTTGAAGGTGTTTAACTCCATTGCGCTAGGTGCCTCCTTTCCAACGCAAACGCTAGAAGCCCACATCTCGCTGATCCCTAAACCCGGTAAAGACCATACCTTATGCACAAATTACAGGCCGATCTCGCTCCTTAATGTTGATGTGAAAATGCTCGCCAAATTAATTGCCAACCGAC
Source organism: Nanorana parkeri (assembly GCF_000935625.1). Taxonomy (NCBI): domain Eukaryota; kingdom Metazoa; phylum Chordata; class Amphibia; order Anura; family Dicroglossidae; genus Nanorana; species Nanorana parkeri. The sequence continues at coordinate 277,676 of NW_017307578.1, read as the reverse complement.
TAAAGCCACTCCTTCCGGGAGTGATCCACACTGATCAGGTGGGGTTTGTTTAAGGGAGAGAGGCACGGTATAATACCATCGGGACACTCCTGTTGATGCATCATGCTAAAACGTCAGGTACACCGCTTTGCCTCCTGACGGTAGACGCAGACAAGGCATTTGATCGCCTGGACTGGTGTTTCCTACATCGCACCTAAGAGCAAATAGGCATTCGACCTGCCATGCTTAGAAACATCATGGCCCTCTACTCGAGCCCTTCGGCTAGGGTTCGCGTCAATGGATCGCTCTCCCCTAGCTTTAAGATCACTAATGGCACCAGACAGGGCTGCCCGTTGTCCCCTCTCCTTTACATCTTCACCATGGAGCATCTGGCAGTCGCCCTCCGACACAACTCGGCCTTTCAGGGACTACAGGTGGGGCCTCACAGATCCAAACTGGCGCTCTTTGCTGACGACCTCCTGCTTTATGTGACCAATCCTCATATCGCCATGCCCACAATCCTACAGGAATTTCAACGTTTCAGTTCCCCTAGTAATTTTCGGGTCAACCTTACTAAGTCGGAAATCCTAAATGTGTCCCTAGGAGCGACAGACTTGCGCCGATTGACGGACAATTACCCTTTCCACATTTGCTCCACATCTTTGAAGTACTTAGGCATCTCTATCCCGACTGACCTGTACTCTACCAACTTTCGCCTGCTATTGGAGAAGGTGACCGGAGACTTTAGGGCACAAGAGAAACAGTGGGTCCGCCTGGAGGAGACGCTCACTACGGGTGACTTGCTCGCCTTGCCCTGGGTACCCCCTGGATAACGACCGGTGCCCTCTTCCCTGCCCCTCCTAACGACACACGTTTTGAAACTCTGGGACCGCTATGTTAAACACCATGCCTTATCGGCCTATGTGGGCCCGATGACCCCTCTGATCTGGGAACCCGTCCTTCCCTCCCGCACTGACAGGAACCTCCTTCGGCAGATGGACAAAGGCCTCCCACCGCCGGATGGTCTCGGCACTGCGAGATCAACCTCTGGTGGTGGGGGATCACTCCAGTACGGGGCCTGGGGAGTGGATGGCAGAGAGCCAGTTCTGTTCCTTTATTGCCACTTTCTCTAGCCCAGATGCCTTTGGGGAGGAACAGACGGCCTTTGACTCCATCCTCCTGGCCTCTTCACCCCCCTCTCACGCCATCTCCCTCATTTACTCTATTCTCTCCCTGCAGACCTCGCACGATTTACCTTCCTATAACTCTGTTTGGGAACGTGAACTAGATACCTCCATTACGACAGCTGACTGGGAAAAGTCATTTTCCCTCACTCATTCACTCTCTGTCGCCAGTAATGCCCAGGAAAAGAACTTTAAAATACTTACCAGATGGTACAGATGCCCTGTGGTCCTCCACCAATACTATCCTTCAGTATCAGACTCCTGCTGGCGCTGTGAAGGCGCCCAAGGCAACAGGACTCACATATGGTGAAGTTGCCCTCAGCTTCAGGGTTTTTGGCAGGGGGTGTTGAGGATATACCTCAGAGTGACAGGAACTGACATAGCAAATGATCCTAAGATCCTGTTACTGTCCATGCTTCCTGGATCGCTTAAAACGGCAAAGAAGGGCCTCCTCAGACACTTCCTCACGGCAGCCAGGATGGTGATACCTCGCCACTGGCGCATTATGGCACTCCCGACCCTTGAGGAGTGGGTGGTGGAAATGGACCGTATTGCAGACTTAGAGAACCTATTGGCGGGTCCGGGGCTCTGTAGGGTCTCACCAGGGCTCTGTAGGGTCTCACCAGAGCTATGTGGAGGTCTCGCCAGCCTGGTTAGAGCTTTGAGGGGGCCTCACCAGGGTAGCAGGGCTTTGTGGGGTCTAACCAGCCTTGTTAGACCCACAGAGCCCTGGCAACCGCTCAGGGCCCTGGTGAGACGCCAAAGAGCCCTGGTGAAACCCCACAGAGCCCTGGTTAAACCAGGGCTCTGTGGGGTCTCACCAGAGCTTTGAGGCGGCCTCACCAGGGTAGCAGGGCTCTGTGGGGTCTAACCAGCCTTGTTAGACCCACAGAGCCCTGGCAAGACCCCACAGAGCCCTGGCAAGATCCCACAGAGCCCTGATCTCACCAGGGCTCCATGGGGTCTCACCATGGCTTTGTGGGGGTCTCACCACGGCTCTCTGGGGACTCACCAGGGCTCTGAGGGGGCCTCACCAGGGTAGCAGGGCTCTGTGAGGTCTAACCAGGGCTCTGTGGGGTCTAACCAACTTTGTTAGACCTCACAGACAGCTGTTGAGACCCCACAGAGCCCTGGTTAAACCAGGGCTCTCTAGTGTCTCCACAAGGCTCTCAATGAATCTCTCGTTCATTTATTATAAAATGCTCATTCACATTACCTAAAAAAGCACCCTTAGCACTGCAAATTCATTATATAAATATTTTGGCCTCATTGTCTTTAGTGCAACCAGCTTTAATATTGGTTACTCATATCTCCCATGGTTCCATAAGCGCAGATTTTACATGATACTTGGGTACTCCTAGAATGAGATCCTAATAGGTTGGACTTGATGGACTAATGTCTTTATTCAACCTCAAATACTATGTAACTATGTAACTATGAGTTTGCATGTTATCCCTCTGCTTGTTTCCTCCGGTTGCTCCACTTTCTTCCCACGCTCCAAAGATATGCTGGTAGGTTATTTGGCTCTTGTCTAAATTGGCCCAGTTTGTGTGTGCATGTGAGATAGGGATATAGCATATTAGGTTGCATTCTCCTTAAGGGCAGAGACTGATGTGAATGTACAGTTTATAAGAATGTTGTGTAAATTCTCAGTGCTATATAAATGCCTCTAAATAATGTACAATAAATATTTAGCTTGACACATTCATGTCAAGATAAATAAAAGGAGCCTTATGCCAATCTCTATGTGTCTACACAATACTGTACACTGTAGTAATATTAATAAGTATCTTAATAATTTAATTTAATGTTATTTTCTTAATATGTTTTCAATAATAGAAATAATAATAATAATAGAAACATGCCAAAATGATGATGCAGCCTACAGGCCCTTCAGACTTGTTGCTCTAGACCCAAACTGGGACACAGTCATGTTTTTGATGGGTTGCCCCTTTACTAGGTAGTAGACATGGCTTAGTTTGTCCAAGCACACAATTAGTGGTGAGTGATATAGCACACTTTATCTATGTTACAAAACATATACTAGCACAATCCGAGAGCCTATAAACAAAGTGGTTAATGTATCACCGAAAGCATTGATTTCTATGAGATAAAAACATAATCAATATTCCTGCCCGCAACACCACTAAATAAATATGACTGACAACACAGTCATGTATGTGGTGACAAAAGGGGCTGTATGTACATCAGCTAAAATCAGCCGTACAGAAAAAAAGGAAAAAAACCCAAACAAATACTTTAAATATGGTTTTGAAGCTTCATTCTTACTGTTAAAGAGTAGTTCTTATAAAATGATCATTGAGGATGCATGTGGCAGTGTGCCCCTTGTGAGAGTATCAAAAGGCTTAAAAAAAAACTGGAAACACCTGTAAATGAGAAACTGTAGAAACAGAAATTAAATATATGTTGGCATATAAAAAACATAATAATTAATTGTGTTATGTTTTTAGATAAAACATTTTTCTATACAAACTCTTTAGCAGCAAGAATTGATTGGTTGATTTAGTAAAGGAGTATAAGCCGTTCACTTAGGAAAGTGAATTTCAACCTTACCTTAGTGAATCAGCTGAACCTGAGCTAACTTCCATCATCTGCAAGCAAAAGTCCTTTTTTATATATATTTATTTATAAAATATAATTTTTTTACAACATTTCTAAGTGAAAATACCCTTTGGAAAGTGAAAATTCCCTTTGCAAAATTAACATGCTCTAATTATTTCGTAAATGTAACCCATAGTATCAATGAATAGAGACTGATAACAGTTCCTGCTTCTGGGAGTTAGATCCAGATGTTTTAGCAACAAGTACTTTTCTAAAATTGCTATTCAGATAATAGATGCTCTGACATAGAATAAATAGGATTTACTACTTATACCCCCATCTCTGTTAGTGGTGTGGGTTTTTGCAGTTTTAGAGGTTATTCCCTTTAGTGTGGATATTTTGTTATAAACAATTAAGGATCTGAATAAAGATTTATGTAAATCAGAGTCTTTCATTTTGTTTTCCCATTTTTTTACCATTAACTTTTGTTTAATAAGATTTTTATTAAGAAGAAAAGAAGCAAGAGTCTTCCATTTATACCATACCAACCACTACATCCAAATAAGATATAAAGATTGTCCCTGATTTACTAAAGCAGTATTTCCACTGAAGTAAAACCAAGTGAAAATTCACTTTTCAGAAGAAAAAAAACCCCAGGATATTTGCTCACACAAGATAGGATGATTGCAGTTAGCACAACTTTACCTCAGTGTATGTAAAAATACACTACTCCTTTAGTAAATCAACCTCATCCCTATTAAAATCGATTGATTTTCTATAGTGATACAAATCTATAGAGTAACTTTTTGTTGTTGTTATCCCTTCAGTAAAGATACAAAAAACAACACAATTTAGCAGAATGCAGTAATAAATTAGTTAGAAAATATGTTGTTTTTTTAAAGGCTGAGGAGATAACACTAACGATTGGACAAGCGTTTGATCTGGCATACAGAAAATTTCTGGAGTCTGGAGGAAAAGATGTCGAAACACGGAAACAAATAGCTGGCTTGCAGAAAAGGGTAAGTCCTGTGATATTACTGCTCGATCTGAAGAAGAACTGATTGTACACTATAAGCTTAACAGACTCAGATATTGTGCCAAAAAAAGTTATATTACAAGTCAAAGAAAATGAAATGTACTAATGAAAAAATGACAGAACGGTTTTCAGCATCGAGAAGATAGGGATGAGTGGAGTGATTTAATCAAAGTTGAATTTGTCACAAATTTACAAATTTCGCTGTCAAAATCTTGCTGAAGAAGAAACTTTCCCTTGTTTTTGTTGAGTTGCTTAACTGAAATTTGTTTGAAAGGAAAAATACTTTTTTTTAATTTTTTATTTAGAGGGTGTGTGTTTTTAGGGGGCAGAGTGGATTCAGGGTAGTTTACTGTTTTGCTGGTGTTTTTTTTACTGTGTGAAGAAAATATAATAAGGCCAATGAGGGACCATTTTCTGGAAAAGTATAGAAGACATGTTGTTCACACACCATTTAGCTCCATAATGTCATCTTTTTTGCTATTCCTTCAACATGACATGTGTAGCGCTCACTCCCAAAGGAGCCGCTGAATATGAACTAGGGCTCTCCAACCTGTTTTGCCCGCCACCGGCCCCTTTCTCAGCTCCATTAATACCGACACTCCGGAACAGAACAGGCTCGAGTCGTAGGGTCTTTTTAGCATTTATTATACAGTACCAACTAGGAGAGAGGGTTTGGGGTAGCATGATACCCGAGTAACAATTTAGAGAACTGTGTATTCTCCCTTAGCAACAGCTTGAATCAGTAGCACAATGGTCCTGTAAGAGCGACCAGTATTATGTCACAGCACAGAGAACAGCCAGGAATAGTCCAGGACCTTGAGAGATAACTGTTACAGGACTTGTAGTGCACCAATTGGCTTCTCTTCAGTAAAGTACCAGAGAATGGGTAGAGGGGTCTATTACAGGGTTCTAGATGGTAGCTCTCACCAGCTCCCCTGCGACACTCCTCAATAAGCAGATTCCACCTCTAACCCAGCTTCCATCAGGCTCCCTTCCAGTAGCATCTAAGGTCACAGGGCCCCCAGCATCTGCCACATGCTGAGGCCTAGGCCAGGCATCTGTAGCACACAGACCTCCCAGGGAGGGCCCCAGGGGAGAGAGAAAGTTCTGGAAAAAGTCCACAAACCTTTTATCACCTTCCTTCAGCCATACCTCTGAGTCACCCTGCTCAGAGATTGGTCAGAGTCAGGTGCACAGTCACAGTCTGAGGATGGATCCTCCCTCACTGTATGCTGAGTCCCCAACCCAGCAACAGGGGGAAGCAATCAATCCACCAAACTCAGGGAATCCTGCAGAACTCAGAGCAAATCAGCATCCAGACTGATTACAGTCCAGATATACACTAAATTTTGTAGTGACATAGCAGAGGGCGCTACATATGAAAGTGCTGAAGGACAGCAATAAAGACAATATTTTCAAGCTGAATGGTGTGCGGACAACATATCTTCTGTACTGTATACTGTGGCACCATCTACCAGTTGTTCCAGCACCCAATGAATTTTGGGGTACATCGGTATGGTGTGCAAAGGAGATTCTTCGGGACACAGAAGCGATCTGGCGTCAGGTAAGTCGCCAGGATCGCTTCTGTTGTAAAGCCGACAGTCGGCTCTACAAGTTTAAACAGAGTCCCGGCGGCAAAAGTCGCCGGGAGTCTGTTTAAACAGCCCCGATGCTGGCGACGTACACTGTACGTCGTCAGTCACGAAGGGGTTAAGATATACATTTTCTGGAACAAGCATATGTCCAGGATATTTAAAAGGAGCATCCCTAGGCCAAATTGGCGTCAAATTACTAAAATGAGAAGAGCATGTTCACTTTGCAAATTGAGTTTTCACCTAGCTTAGAGAATCAAGTAAAGCTGTGTTCACTTTAAATACCCAATTGTGTTCAAGGTAATTTAAAAATAGGATTTTTACTTGTACATTATTGGATGATTGATGTCAGTACTGCTTCACCTCATTCACTAAGCTAAGTTAGTTCTTCAGTAAATCAACCCCACTTAAAAACCACCGTACCTTTAAAACCATCCTAAACCTTCCTAATTGACTCCAATGCATTTTACAGAAATGTTGTGAAATTTCACTCGTAGATTGTTAGATAGGCATAATGCAGAGCTGGTTTAGTAAGATATTGTCTTTAACAAAGCCTTTGCCAGTAATTGAGATTAAAATATCTACCTTTTCCAACCATTAAAATGGAGGGCATAAAGTATAATAATAAGGCATTAATTATTAAAATAACTAATTTAAAGTCCACTTAAGCATGTATTATAGCTTGCTTTGAGAAGAATTAAGTAGTAGTGAAACACGTTTAGCAGTAAAAAGTGGAAATAGAAGTGTAAAAAAGCTGTTTTACATAACAGAAGGCCAGGGTGGCAAACAATATTATGATAAAGTCTTTCACTGCTCTGTTTTATTCTGAGTTGTCTAACAGTACAGAAAAAGGGTCAGAGAGATTGGAGATGCAACTAACTATATCCAGAGGTCCCTGACAATTTAGAGGGTCAGTAATGTTTGCTGGATCCTACTAAGACCCAGCACACTGATGCACACATCTCATTTTGCTTCTTCTGTGGAAGGCCATAGCTTTTTTTGTCTCTAAAATCTCCTCCTTTACAGCCTTTAATATATACTGTAAACAGTATCAAAGAAAATAGATGTGGCTCAGTGGAGCTCAAAATGAAAATAAATGTAACTTAATTTGGCCAGTACTTCAGTTTTTTGTCCAAATATTGCTCGCTATGCAGGAGAGCTATTCCCAAAAACACCCGGTTCAATCTTTTTACTGTCTTTTTATTCAGAAAACTTTGTGTAAGCCACATGTTAGTAGTAAGTAGTGTTTCATAGACACCACTAATAGTTAAAGCTTTGTTATCAGTAATTTATAACGCAGAGAAAGAGAGAGAGAAAGCTACAGATCACATTTTAGGAATGGTAGGTGTTATAAAATTGAATATGTAGTGTTTAAGTAGGACTGGCTATATCTGCTTTAGATTTATATGGTGCTACCGTTGGCCACACACCCTACTACAATGATTTTGGGGGAGAGTGCGGGACAGGATGTTTAATGTTCGTTACCATATAAAAGGCAGCTCTCCCAGCATCCTTTTGTCAGTGTGTGTTCGAGTTAGTGAAGTAGAGCTGACAGCTTTGTGAGGGAGGGAGAGACAGTTTGTGTTATACAGGTATTCTGGCTGAAAACAACTTAGGGTCCCCCCCAATTCCACGTGCTTTAGGTCTGATATGGATTTGAGGGGGGACCCCCATGCAAGATGTGGGGTATTCTTTAAATTTATACTAGGCCTTATGGGCCTGGTATGGATTTCAAGGGGGATCCCCAGGAAAAAAAATGCTGTGGGTTCCCCCCCAAATCCATTACTAGACTTTTATGGAAAGCCAGGAAAGGAAGGGGGGGGGCATTCCCCCCCCCCCCCATACCATACCAGGCCACATGCCCTCAACAATAATACAATCATAAGTAAAAAAAGAGTATGCATGCGCACATACATGCACATTCACGCACATACATACACAGTCATGACGCACATACATACATAAACCCCAATTACACATTACAAATCCCTAAGGTCCCCAAAGGTAGAAGGGGTCTTTGAGCTCAAGGTAAATGGGTGAAAATTGTTTAATGAAAGTTTTCGAATTAGTATTAATTATACAACATATGTGACACAATCATCAAACTAAAACTGCATTCTTATTACATTTTTGTCCTTTTCACCTATTGACATAAATACATTATAATCAGAAATCTTAGCTGGGTATTTTTTAAACCTGTGTGCCAACTCAAGGCTTTATTCCCCTAAAAACCGTGAAAAAAATATTTTGCTAGGCTATATAGATACAGGGATATCGCAGGGTTAAGAAATGCGTACTGAAACTGCAAAATTTAGCATCGACATACAGGAGGACAAAGTAGATTAGTGGGAAACACATATTTGACAAATAGGCACTTCCTCGATATGCCTCTAATCCTTTGTCTATGTTATTGCTTGTCATTGTTCGTCTTAATATACATTTTCAGTGACTCCAAGAAATACCCATTATATATGTGGTATGCCTCTTGTTATAGCACCAGTAAATAAGTAGCACACTCACAAAATTAAAAGCATGAAAGTTTACGTAACTTGATTTAAAATGATGGGTTAGAGAAACAGCAATCTCAGATCCAATCAAATCATAGGAAAATAAGAATCTTTACCAGCGCATCTTAGTATAGTGATAATCTTGTTCTTTCTTCACATAAACCAGGCCAACATCTCAAAACCTCACTTGATCCTGTCCTCAAGGTTGTAATGATTACTCTGCCTTGAGAAAGGGATCCTGCAAGGTACCAAACTTCACCTTGTGCTGTCTACTGCTTTATGTGCATAAAGGAGAAGATTATCACTATACCAAGCTGTGCTGGCAAAGGTACTTTTTTCCTATGATTGTATGGTGGCACCATCTACCAAATTTCTACGGCACCCTGTGGGAAAAGCCGAATTAAAGTCAAATTTTGTTTTAGAGGTAAAGAGAATTAGAAATAACTGTTATTTGATGGTTATCTGTGTCCCTAATGGATTGATTCCCTCACAGTCTGGGTTGTTGCAAGAACAGGAAGTGACATAACACATCCTCAAAGTAGACACAAACTGCAGTAAGACATAACAGAGGTTCTAATCCCTCTCTACTCTCCCTATGCAAAGTATTTTGGCTATAGTTGGGCTCTAAACAATTTCATAATTACTCATTACACACAAATCAGATTAAATACACAGAAATATAGAAACAGTATGCCAAAATTGTATACTAACTTACCCCAAAAACTTTACATCAGTGTTCATTGAGGAGAAGAAAGTCAAGACCAGCAACATGTGCAATATTCCCCTCAGTTTCCACAGCACAGCTGGTTAATGTTATTAACATCGCTAGCCGTCAACAGATCTTGCACATCCTATCCAATCCTATACTTATTATAAAAGAAAACTACAGTAAATAAAATGGAGTTTTAGTTTTCCCTTTGTTCCAGCCTGATATAGAGATTGCATGGTCAAAATAACAATATAGAAGGTTCAATACTTTAGGAAGGAGGTTGTTGTATTTTAAATAAACTGCTTATCTTGAAAGTATATAAAGAATAAATGTAGATGGACTTCTAAAACATGGCTGACACATTGAAAGGGTGCCGCAGTAATGGAGGTGGTGGGTGGATTCAGTGTTTAGCTTCCCTCTACCTTTTAGCCCAGAAGTGTGGATCTCCTTCCCTTTCCCTTGTGAACACACACAATGTGTACAGCTTCCCCAGAGGCTGGAGAACTAACTGGCATCTTCAGACTGAAATGGGGAGGAGGTGGTTTCACCAGAGAGGAATAAGGAATAATCACCATGCCTGAAACTTTACCACCACTGTTCCTTCACACAAACCCCCCGAAACTGCTTTGTAACACATTCTTAGATTAGCTGGCAAGTACTTGCCTAAATGGGTACATTGCCTAAAGCAAATCTGTACTTTTCCTGGACTTGAAAAAAAATAAGAGGTCTTGAAAAAAAATAAGAGGTTTGCTTGACAGCATGCATCATAAACACTAACAGAGTTATTCACAAAGCTGCCGAAGGCAGCCAAGTGAATAACCCAGTCGAAGTGGTGAGCCGAACGCTGTCCGGCTATTCACTTTTGTCTTGTATGGCTGAATGTATGCAGTCAAGTTGACATGTTACTTTACCCAGTCCAGGCAAAGTTTAGGTAAAATACGGGTTCTCCTTAACAGACAAATTACTTTGCAGAAATGTGTATTAATGAATATCAATGAGCATGTGACCAATGCTGTCACATACTTTGTAATAAGGACATCAGTGATTGCCTCATTTAAAGAATATTTAGAGCTATTTTTTTCTATATTGGATAAAGTAGCAAAGGTTAGAACCACTGTCAGGTTTTTATTTCTTTCTGTGTTGCCTCTGTGGAGCTTCATGACCTCGGTTTGTCCTGATGACCATTGTCACTGGGACTGAAAGTGAGGGAAAATCCCAAAATGTTCACTGGAACAGGAATAGTGAGTACATTTTCCAGTGGGGACCCTTGTTCCACTGACAACTGTCTAAGGTTTCTCTTCCTTTCAAGAGACCTCCTCTCACTTACTGTTTTGTCTTAAGACAGGATGTGAAGGAAGATTCTCCAAAGTTATACAGACATTAAAAAAACTAAACAGGGGTTTTTACCATTTCCTTCTTGATCCAAACTAAAAAATGTTTTGGCTTTACATATACAGTACATATCTATAGAACACCTGAGAATGCCCCACAATAAAGTTTGTGGCTAAGTAAAAGTGCCAGCTGTTTTAAACAGAACCTGTAAGGAAAATAATATCACCATTTAACCAGTGCCCACACATATTATCAGTTCTCAAAAAATCCCTTTTGGGTCACACTCCTCGCACAAAACCTGGCACATATCCCCGCGTATCTCAAATTACACAGTAGCCACAGTGGGCTGCTGGGAAGGAATACCTTTTAAATGTATGTTTTTAGCTCAAAAGAAATATTGCATATAGAGTGTGCCCAGGTTTGAGGGCTTCTGGCTTGTGCCCAGGGCCGGATTCCCGACAAGGCCACCAAGGTCCAGCCTCCCTACCTACTAGCCTACTAAAAGAATAATTGCTTTGCAATAATAATGTACAGTTTTCATCCTCTATATTTGTGCCTATTTGTTTACAGGGGAACAGGGGAAGACATATGACAGCTCCCCAGGAGTTCATGCCCATATTAAAATTAACATTTTACACCTAAACATTTTTTGATCATCTTGTGCCCCACCTGCCAACACCTGCCATGCCAGTCCTGGGCCCACAAGTGGAGCAGCAGAGGGGGTAGTCCAGTGGAGCCCTTGGAAGAAATCGCTTCCAGTGTAAAGCCAACAGTGGGCTTCAAACTCCTTACTTGGCTTCCAGGGCCCTCCTGCTGCCGTATGGCATACAGAAGTAGCAGGGTTAGGTTTTGAACAAATTTGTGTAGAACCTGTTAGCTAATTAAAGGAGCAGGTTATGTGGATTCTGTGATTCCGCAGCCTTGCCCCCCAGCAGGTCCAACCCCACCCCAACCCGTCCCCAAGCTAGTGTAAAGGAGGAAGGGAGGAGACAAGGAGGAGCCTCCCTGTCCCTCACTTGCTCCTCACTGCTGAGGCGCCCTGTCCATGCCAGGTTACACAGCGGGGAGGATTTTTCTGCTGTGTAACCTGTTAGATGCCGATCTGAATGGAGATCTCATGAAGCTGACAGCTTTTTCCTCCATAATTCTAGGTGAGGCTCTGACTCCCCTGACTGCACGTCCCTGCTTGAGATAGCAAAAAAACAAAAAACTAAAAATAGCCAGAAAATATTGTGACTTCAGAAAACATAAAATGTAAGGAAGGATAGTGAAGGTCAGCACTGGCTTTGTTTTTTTCAGATATGAAGGTAATTTTGAAAGGATGATGTTATACCCACCTCCAAACTAGAGTAAGTCATCCCTACTCATTCTAAAGACAGCCAGCATCCATATCTTTAAGAATCACCCATATCTATATGGCTGCTATAGAGGGGAACTTGTGGAAAGGTTTATTGTTACCATGCTGTACTTAGGTGCTAATGACATCTGGACCCATCATGCCTACCACAGCAACTTTTGTTGACTTGCCATGGTAACAATCAAAGAGTATGGAAACACCAGGGCTGTGGGGGTCTCACCAGAGCTTTGTGGGCAGAAGGAAGGAGGAAGAGATGTTCGGCTTGCCAGTGTTCTAACAGACGCTGTAAACATGCTCAGTATCGGCACTGATATTGATACTGGAATTGATATCAGCACATTCCTACATTTGAGCATTATGCCTTTCCCTCTTCATGTTAGACCCCACTATTTGCATAGTATTTAAGCACTTACGCTAGGGTTTTTTTTTTTTTAACAGGACAGATGCCAAAAAGCTATTAATCAAAAAAAAAAAAGTCAGCAATAGAGTGTATTAATTTGACTGAAAAAAAATCACCAAAATATTATAGTGACTACATCCACAATATTTAAGCACTTTCACTAGGCTATTTTTTGAACAGGATAGACATCAGCCAGCCTCTAATAAAAAAATCAACTTTAACATATGTTTATTTGACCGAGTACACAGCACAGTACATAAGTACACAGTATGTAATCACTTCTACTAAATATTAAACCTTAACATCCCATTTTTTTTAAACCTAATTGAAATTACAAAACAAATATCAAAACGTAATTGAAAATCTACTCTGCCAGTGAATATGTGTAGCAATGTTACTCAGCTGGGCATATATTTAGTTAGCCAAGCATATTGGTTAACTAAAAAATCTGGTTCAAGGGACTACTTACCAGTTTACTACCTTCAGGGCAGGAAAACTCCATCCCTTACTCGTAGCAGAAGCCTGGGCTCATAGAAAAACTGTTCGTCACCTAGTAGTATCCAGTAGACATGTACATTGTCTTTTGTCCTAAATGCAAATTTGGATGAAATTTAATGAATTCGGATTCCAATGAGGTCGACTGCAAATTAATCCGGATGTTCTTTTAACAAAATTCTGGATCATCAAAATTAAAATTAGTCGGACACGTGACTGTTTTCTGGCCAATAAGTTAACACCCTAAAACAACACCTAAACGAAATTCCGAAAGATCCGAATAACAAAATAAAGTGGTGTTCGGACCCGAAAGAACGAAAAATCCAAAACAAAGCAATTTTTTTTTTGCCGGCTTACAACTATTGTATCCAGTAGAGATTCCACATTTTACATCCCTGCCCCTGATGTCTATGATTTAAAAAGGAATTTGTATTCTACATTATTAGGTGCTATCCTAGCAAGGAAGAATAATACTACCTCATAAGTTATTGTATGTAGTTATGTGTTTTGGCTTTCCTGACAGATTGTTTCAGTGTATGTAGAAAAGCTCAATGTCTTTCTTAAAAGGCATTCTGCAATTTGAAACTGTATCTTAACAAAATATAGAATATATATATATATGAAAGAAATGTGTTTCTTGTTTCAATCTTTAGATGAACGGTTGCAGTAGGTTCATGAATAACTAAAAGGCTGCATATGGTTGGGACTGAGAACAACTGCTGTGATGTATTATTTGTTGATATGTGTTTCACTGCTGTTGTGTTTTATGTTTGTTATACAGATTCAGGATTTAGAAACGGAAAATACTGAACTGAAATACAAAGTACAAGATTTGGAAAATCAGTTAAGAACACGTGATCTAACTTTCTCACCTGTAAGTAACGCAAAAATATGTGTATATGGGAAGTACACTATTTAATAATGATACTATAATAGAACTTACATTGTGCAGATCAAAGTGAACAATATTGGAAAGTAGAACACTTTTTTTCTTGCTAGGGATGAGCATATGTGTCTAGGTTCAGTTCATGGGGGGATTTATCAAACTCAACGTGAAGTTCAAAAACTGCAAACTTAAAAATACATAAATGTCTATGGGGAAGGGGGGTCAATCCTGATAATTAAAAAAAAAATTGTGACCAGTTTCAAGGCTAATAGGCAAGGTATTGTCAAACAAGGGTATGGGAAGCTGGGCACTGAAATAAAGGACATGCATCAATGCCATCATGTTTTTTTTATTTTTAAATACAATGCAGCAAGGAGAGGGTCCTCTTTTAATGTAACTATGAAGACAACATAGGAAAATCTCCAATTATTTCAGTTGAATGTTTGGGAGATGCCTTCAAACTGTATGTGGCATTATGGAACAGTACAATTTTTATGGACAGCATCAGCAATACCATTTTCTGGCATCATCTATTTTGTGTGATTGTTTTTTTTTTTACTTTTACATTATTGCCTGGCTTAAACAGCAGCAGCACTTCAATATGTTTCATTACAGCTTATAAAAACCTGTTTGTTTTATCCAGCTGTAATAGATATGAGCTGAATGGTGAAAGTAGCAGCCACAACATATCCAAAAGCCGTAGGAAATTGTACCCTTAAAATAATGCCCTCAACTTTGTGCCAATCGGCCTGTGGCAAAACCGTTTCATAGTACAGTTTTGCTTTTTTCACAGTGCTACATGGTATTATCTTTAAAGTTTGTTAAATGCCAAAACAGAGTGCACAAAAACTTCAAAATCACAAACCCCACATTCTCTGAACCCGTCATTTTCGACAATAGCCACAAATATTGTTCAGTGAGTGAATAGTATATAAGCAGCTTGGTTAGGCTGCAATAAAAACAGGAGAGACAAGGTTGGCTTAATCTTATAATTAAAACTAGAGAGTATTATTTGAGAGACAATATCCACAAATATTGTACAGTACAGTACAGTGGTTGGTCAGTATTTGAGCAGCCTGATTAGGCCGAAATGTAAGAGGCAGCGTCAAGGAAGGTTTTACCCTTAATTCAAAATGACAGTGTATTATTTCTGAGACCGTAGCTGGACAGTATGTACCCAGCTTCTTTACACTAAATATTTAAAATGCAGACATAACCTTCATCTTAATATACAATAGCAACTCACCAGATATTCAGACTCCAAATAATGAGAGGTCAGTATGCATTTTGTGTTATCTAAGTCCAATCAGCCTTTATGATTTACTTTTAAATACATTTTCACCTGTGTAAACATGACCACCACTGATGAGTAAGGATGGCAACTCATCAAATAGTTAGACCCCACATTGTAAAAAGGTCATTTTGTGCTTAATAGTTACAAAACCTTCCATAGTTACCAACAGTGGATATTATGCAGTATACCTCTCTGGAACCGTCCTGCACTGAAAACATTATTGCAATCCAGAGGTGTAATATTTTCTCTTGGATAGCCCCAAAATGAAAAATTCAGTGGAACAGATAATATGAAAAAGTCTGAGTTCACTAAATGATCTTTGAAAGTTGGCAATCTTGGCAGGCCAGGAGAAGTGACAGAAGTTGGTTATGGTGGCAAGAGCTGGTAATCTTGGCAGGCTAGCAGAGGTGGCAGGAACTGGTAATGGTGAAAGTCTAGGAGAGGTGAAAGGAGCTGATAATGGTGGAATGCTACCAAAGTTGGTAGCAGCTGAAAATGGTAGCAGGCCAGCAGAGGTGGCAGGAGCTAGAAATGGTGGAAAGCCAACAGAGGTGAAGGAGCTGGAAATGGTAGAAGACCTGCTGACATGGCAAGAACTGGTAACTGTGGCAGGCCAGCAGAGGTGTCAGGAGCTGGTAATATTAGCAGACCAGCAGAAGTGGTGGAGCTGGTAATGGTGGAAGGTACTATTTCTTGGGCAAGGCCACATGACAAAGAAAAATGTAGTTGGTAGCATCAGCTGCAGGGGTTTTGTAATCATTGCTGATCCAGAACTGAATCATTTTTATGAAAGTTGGCCAGTCCACAGTATCAGGGGATAGATGGATTTTCATCAATGTAACAAAAGTACCTGCTGCACTGAAGACCCTCTCAGACATCACATTGACTACAGAGCAAGCCAGAAGCTCCAGCATGTACTGTACAAGTTCAAGCCAGTGGTAAAGCCTGGAAACTCTATAGTCCATAGGACCCTAATTATTAGGAGTGTCCACATCAGCCCTGGACCCCAAGTCTAAAGTCATTTGGTTGAGGTGCTGTCTGTTAGTACTGCTTGCAGCCAGGCCTATCCACCTTTTTGCAAAAATAAACGCATTTCTGACACAGTGATCTACTTTGAAGCTGGGAGAACTAGTCTGGTGGCAATCAGCAGCACTCATCTGTGTGGTGGTGGCAGTATTGAGACTGTTGTGGACCTTGGATCAAATTTGAGCAAGATTTTTTATGCTTGCTCTGGCAGAAGACATTTTGGGGAAGGAAAATTTGTTGGAGTGTTGGAGAGCAACCAGAGGAGGAGTGCATCTGATTGTTTTATGCAAACCCAGCCCAAGGTAGACACTAGGCTCATTCCATCTGTTTATCAGAGCCAAAACAACTGAGAAAATAATCCGTGTTCCTGGTTCTGTCTTCCTAATCCTCAACATTTGATATGAGGAATCCTTGTGCATTTTTTTGCAGCATGTGACTGAAGGTGTGCTGTAATAATTCCGTCTACTTCCATTTGCCCGTTTGTTATGGCCGGATTAGCAGGACAGGAGGAGAAAGAAGAGGAGGCATTAGCAGTAGTTGCAGACAACTGACTGCTCTGGGCAGGGGAGAAGGAATATCAGGAAGGCTTTGTCAGCCACTCAACTACCTCCTCTGCATGGTTTGACTGTATAGCATGGCCACTTTCAGAAAGAAAAGGCAGACATGCTCTGCTTCTCGATGGTGCCGCCTGACCACCTATTACCTGCACCTTCAGAACCAATGCCCCTCCATTTAGACCTGCCCGAAATCCTTAACACATTGCTTAACTTTAATGTCAGCTATGGCAATAGGGGATGTTATGCTTTGGTGTACTAAAGATGTGGTGATTTGGTGCACAAAACATTACTGCACAAGCAGGTTGTGATGTGCTGCAAACAAAGGGCAGCTTTGCCTGTGTCAGTAACAAGATCATCCTGCTGACCCCAAATTAATAAAAAAGGCCCTAGCAAAATTAAAATTAAACTAAATTACACCTTCCCCCAAAAAATAAACCCTAAGACACTAAACCACAGCCCTACTTTTTGGAGGGTTTGTTTTCAACAGAAAATAAAAGAAAGATATAAAAATATGCAATGAAGGACAAAAAAAATCCCCCCCCTCCAAAAAAAACCTGCAAGGTGGATAGCGCAGATAGACAAAAACTGAGGTTGTTGCTGTCCGACACAAAAAAGTATACCTAAACTGGCCATACACCTAGATTTTTTTTACAGAAAATCTATATCAGCTTATGATCAGATGGAAAAAGTGCAACAGATTCCTGAAATCTACACTAAAGTGTGTGGATGGAGGAATCTCCCTCTGGGCCAAGCTTCAGTATCTTGCTAGTTAGCCCTGTTGGCTGTCAAAATACCTGAACAATCTGATTGGATTCAGGCATTGTTCAGGTACTTTGAGCTTCTTAGTGGGGGGGGGGGGGGGGTGAGAGAGACCGACGGACACTGAGAGAAGGGGGAGTGTGCAACGGACAGAAATGATGGAGTTAGGTGCATGCCCAGGGCCAGTGTTAATATACAGGCAACACAAGCAGCCTGCGGGCACTGGTGAGCAGGGAGGAAAAATCAGAGCACAGACGTCGCAGCATACAAACTTCCTGATAGATTAGAGTGAAGGAAGGAGCTGCGTCCTGTGTAATTGTCAGGCCCCTCCCCCTCTTCTCTGAGTGCCGACTTTCGAGCTGATGAGGTCGCGCTGTGTTCCTGGCTGTCAGCTCTGCAATGTCCCATCTCCAGATCTCCTCATAGTAAGCCCTCCTCCTTACTGCTGTGTGTCCTGTATACATGATTGTTTGTCATGTGTCTTTGATCTGCCTCCTGCTCCCGAGCTGGGGGAGGGGGGTGAGGAGAGAGATAGTGTGTGTGTCTCAGCACCTTCAGCACACCACAGTGCATCAATTGGGGGATGTCAGCTCATTCTACACACAGTGCCTCACTCATATGCTCTATACTCTGCACTGTCATTTCTCAGTCATATGTACACCAGCACTATACAGAAAACTCACATAGCACTCCCATAAGGCCTCATTCACACTTCGTTAACTCGGGCCGTACGTTCATGCGGCGTGCATGCCCTTATAGGGCCGTTCCTGGGAGGGAGAGGTGCAGTGTGTAGCAGCCTGTTGTTTTCTATGGGAGGACGCTGTCATGCGCACAGCCAAACTGTACATGCGTGCAGGTCTGGGTGTCCGGGATCCATCCTGTCTGCGTCTGAGCACGGGTGTGCATATGATAGAATATGGCTGCATCCTCCCACAGGGAACAACAGGCCAAGGGGCGGGCACTGCCCGAGGGCCCGTGGCCAGGCAACCATTCTGTATTTATTCAGCAGGGGAGATGGTGCCGGGCTGGGAGCGAGCGGTGCCGATCGTCGGCCAGGAGGGGGCCCGCGGTTAGCCAGCTGTGCTGTATCATTATGCCATGTACATACTTTCCAGCAGTGAGACCCGGGGTACACCACTTTGTGCAACATCGATAATTACATCAGCTGCTCCAAAGTCTTTACTGCCAGTTCAGTCAGTGTGTATGGAGACTCTGTGTGTCCAATATAGAGATCACCTTCTGGCCTGAGGTGTGTATTGTGCTATATAAGGATCACTGCCAGGTTACTGTGCATGGAAATCATCTTTGTGTACATGCACATTGTACTACATGGAGATTGGGTGGTCATTACGTGCTCTGTCTGAGGGCCTGCGACTAGGAGGGTGTCCATGGCCGGGGCCGCCTGTACTGAACTGACCCCATCAAGTCAGCAGAAATGGGGGTAAACCCAGCACGGGCCAGGGGCGCAGCGTCGAGGTAGCCAAGGCGCCTCAATTTCTAGGGGTGCCCGGCGCAGAATGTAAACATAAGGAGCAGGTTCCCGAATGCCCGCAGCAGCGCAGTTGCGACCGCTACCCAATGTGCAGGCAGCACAATGTCCTGCTGGGGGAGGCACTCTACTCGCCGCTGCTAGAGAAGCTCTCCGCCCTACAAATGTGATGCAAGCAAGCATCCACACCACTTCCACCGCTTGGGTGGAAGCCACAGGATCACCAGGCAAGGTCAGTTGACTAATATCCTGCATCTGCCATATCCTAGTACCAGTTTCCTTATTTGATTATGGGAGCCTGGGGATATGTCGGTGGAGGCATTTGGTAGGATCCTTATGGCGATCCACTTGTCCTTGTTAGTATATAGTTGCTGTTGTTATTGCTTTCAGCCTTCATGCATTCTCAAGTATTATGTGAATGCAGTCATTTTTAGTAATAGTTATTTCTGTAATGCTGTTCTCCCTATGACCAATGACTCTGAGTACGTAAAGGCAGAGTAGGTGCATACAGTACGTTGCCATTTGGGAACCTAGGATAATATAATCATGGTTCTGGCCTGAGGTCTGTAATGTGTTGATTCTGGCCTGAGGTCTGCTGTGTGTTGGTTCTTGTCTGTTCAGCCATCATTCCTAAACTATACAGGATCTTCAGGGGTGAGCAAACTCTGCCTCTCCAGCTTTGGTGGAGCTACAAATCCCATTATGCATTGCAAGACTCTTGCACAGGCATGACTCCCAGAGCCAGGTACATGATGGGATTTGTAGTTTTACCACAGCTAGAGAGACAGAATTTGCCCACCCCTTGTCATAATGCATTGGGTGGGGGTCCAGAAAGGCCCCGGTATGGCTAGGAGGGCTTGCTGGAACGTGTGGTCCTTCCACAGCCCAGCTGTGTATTCTGTAAGCAAGGACAAGCATGATGACCCTTAGCACCCAGATTTTAACATATCAAAATAAGATGAGTGGATGCTGATCACGGCCAGATGCTTTGGCTTACTGCACTTTACGTATTATAAATTGTGTAAATAAATGTAAGTATATTTGGCAGGCTTTTCCCCTCCTTCCCTACAGCAACTACAGCTCCTCTGCATAGAAGGAGGAGAGGAGCCTGTCAATCAGCTTGTTACCATGACGAGTTGGCAGGACCTTCCACTAAGCAGACCTATTAGGGTCCCATCTGCTCCCCTGGGCTGTGCTGATCAGCTGAATGGAGGACTGGTGACTTTTAGCACACCGAGTCGGCTTCCTGCACTGCCCACAGCCCATAGTATCAGGAGCGAGTGTCCTACCATGAGGTAAGCTGCAGGGGGTGAGCAGCTTAGGAGCCTATTCACACCAGGGCGGTTGTGGATCATTACCGTGCTGATTTCGAAAGGGAGTCGACAAAACACAATTAAAGGAGAACTATGAGATGAGTGATTTCCACTCACCTCATAGTTCTAGCTGACCTGTGACAATGAGACTGTCACAGGTCGGCTCAGTAGATCGGGAGGTGAGCGAACACATACCGGGTTCGCTCACCTCTCGATCCTGTCACGGCTCTCTGCCGTGACAGGGGAGGTGCTGGATTCCCCTCTCCCCGCTCCGATCCGCCAGCGCTGACTGGCGGAACGGACGGGGGAGGGGGCGGGTACAGCTGGCTCTTCCTCTAGACAGGCAGAGCCAGCTGTCACTCAGCTTGACGGATCTCGACGTCTAAGTCGGGATCCGCTCCAGCTGCGGCGTCTCAGTATACCGTGAGCTGTAGCTCGCGGTATACTGAGCTTAGGGTGACGGGAGGACGCTAGTTTGTGTCCTCCCGTTACCCTAAGGAGAACTTAGGGTAACACTGGGGAAAAACACTGACCCCATAGTTCTCCTTTAAAAACGCCCAAAATCGTGCAGATCAGCGTGGTTCCATTGAAAGCTGCATGGAAACCCCACTGATAAGCGCGGCAAAAATAGTGCAGGGAGCAGTTCAAGCGGGGGGTGGTTCGGATCGCACGTTCGCATGAACGGTTCCCATAACAATGTATGGAATCGTTCATGTCGGTGGATCCACATGGCCAAATCCAGGGCCTTACAGAGAATAGGGGAGGAGAATGAGCAGTGTAAGATGAGGGATGCAAAGTGTACAGAAGTTAACAGTTTTGGAAGAGGGTGGCAGCCTTCAAACCCTCTTCCAACACTGTTAACTTCTGTACCCTTTGCATCCCTCTTCCTACAGTTCTCACCTCTGCAGCCCCTGAGCAGTATAGAAAAGGGGATGCAGATGTGTAAAGGGTTGCAAGGTGTGCAGAGCTGGGCAGTGGAGGAAGAGAGATACAGGTGGTGCAGTGGTGAGAAGTGTTGGAATTGCAGCAACGTATGCTAATGTATGTTATGTCTTTTGAGCACTAGATGGGGCTATAGTGCAATGTTAGTCTCTATGCTTATGTATTTTTTATCTATGATATATACAGGACGTTTTCCTATATGTTTCCTGACAGTGCTCTGATCCTATAAACATACATGTAACATTCTTCTAAGCAAGTAAAACGAAATTCAGCATTCCACAAGATCTCAGTGATTAATCTAAACACATAAGCAGCAAGAAGTGTAGGAAGTGGGATGCAGAGGTGCAGAGGTGAGCAGTGTCGGAAGAGGGATGCAGAGGTACGTAGTGTAGGAAGAGGGATGCAGAGGGTGCCGAAGTGAGCATTGTAGTGAGGGGGATGCAGAGGTGAGCAGTGTAGGCAGAGGGATGCAGGGAGTGCAGAGGTACGTAGTGTCGGAAGAGCTATGCTGGGGTTGCAGGAATGTATATGTGGGTGAGACTTGCGTATGGGTGGAGCACAAGGGGGCCCCATAATTTCGTACTGCCCGGGGGCCCTATGTGTTGTCAGTCCGCCCCTGCAACAGGCTGCTGCGTGCAATCACACGCAGCACCTGTCCCGGGAACGACCGGTGCGGCCGTGCACACCGCACTGATGTGGATGGCCCAACCTAATGCAATGTGAATGAGGCCTAAAAGGTTTCTACACCATCAGCTACTATTTCCATATGTCATAGCCCTCACACATGCTGCATTTATGCCGCATAATCCTGCCCACAGACATTTCATTTTACACAACTATACTACAACATTTTATTCAGGAATAAAAAAAAAATCTTCACTTTTACCTTCTAACCCTAACTTTATTACACACCCTACAACATAAAAAAAATAAAAACACAATATGACCGTTTGCCCATCATGATATCACAGCGCATTCCATCAGGGATCGGCAAGGTGTCCGTACGTCCCAAATCCCGCCCCCCCATCCGATGTGATGTTTTGGTACCTTCCTGCCCGCGTGCAGGAAGGGTTTTTTTTTTTTTCTCAGGGGCATCCACGGAGCTCTCACAGCTGGAGGATGCTGCCTACTACTTTCAAAACTACTTTCTGAGTGATGATCCATCCTTATTTCCAACCAGTCACCATGCAGAATGAATGAAGAGCATCAGGAGACAGCATAGGCAAAAGTAATCACTGGTCAGAAAAGAAAGTAAGCCCCCAGAAAAGTCCCATTTGGGATTTCCAGTAAATGAAACAGCTTTTCTGGGCAGGTATGCATATGATGTCACTGTCATTTGTGCTAATCAGAAACTGGCCTCCAATATTAGGTGTTTTATAGCTAGCCACTATGACCACCAATGTTTATGGTGTCCCATATTAGGGTTGCTATGGTAAATGTGGCTATTATTAGTTCTGCTGCTGGACAACCGTGTTAGAGGATCATAATGTATACAACACAGATCAATGACCATCAATGCACACAGTTAAATTGCTCTTAAGAAGTTGCTAAAGTTGTAGAGCCTTAGCAAAATTTGGATATGGGTTTCTGTAACTGAACAGATCATATAAGCCAGGTAGCCAATGCTCCTTAAAATTTACAACTGGCACTAATATTTGAGGTTTTTTTATTTATTTTTTGAGCGGCAGAGCCTGATGGCTGTTCGTGGCTGTGTGTAGTGAAGTCAAGTCACTGCACTGGTAAGCCAGCAATGATCCAACGCTGAGGTGGGGAGCCTTTGCAGAGGACAGCACTTCAGCGTCTGGCCCCTATTATTCAGCTTTGGGCATTAGCTGCTTGCTGCTACTGTGCTGCTACGGCAGAGTCGGCTCTTTAATTAGGCGGTCGCCTTAGGCTTCGCGCTCTCGAGGGCCTTGCTGCCGCCTTGTTTGCCCTGTCGGAACGGCACATCACCTCGCTCGCAGTTAGGTAACGTTGTGAGCTCTCAGCCCTGCCGCTGTCAAACTGAGACTCTCAGTTTGACAGCAACAGGGCTGAGCTCTCATACGTTTCCTCGATCGTCGTTACGGTCCATCCGTACTCTGTCTTCTGGAGCTCTGCCCACCAGCCAATGAGAAGAGACCTCACCCCTCCCATCCACCACACAAGGATCTCTGGCTGGGAGGGTGGAGTTTATCTTCAGCAGCAGATGGAGACTATGTCAGCAGCGGCTGGTCCTGCATGCTCCTGCCAGCTCCAGCCCCCGAGACACGGCCAGCACAGTACTGGTGAGTGGCTTCAGAGGCCTGGTTTAACCAGGCCTCTGTGGGGTCTAACCAGGGCTCTGTAGGGTCTCATCAGCCCTAGTTAAACCCCACAGAGCCCTGTTGGGACCCTACAAAGCCCTGGTGAGACCCTATAGAGCCCTGGTTGAACCAGGGCTCTTTGAGATTTTTACCAGGGCTCTTTGGGATCTCACCAGGGCTCTGTGGGGTCTAACCAAGCTGGTTAGACCCTACAGAGCCCTGGTGAGACCCCACAGAGCTCTGGTTTAACCAGGGCTCTGTGGGGTTTTACCAGGTTCTGTGGGGTCTAACCAGTCCCCACAGAGTCCTGGTGAGACCACACAGAGTCATGGTTAAACCAGGGTTTTGTATGGTCTTACCATGGCTCTGTGGGGTTTAACCAGGACTGGTGAGACACCACAGAGCCCTGGTGAGACCCTACAGAGCCCTGGTTTATTCAGGGCTCTGTGGGGTCTCACCAGGACTCTGTGGGGGTCTCACCAGCCTGGGGAGACCCCACAGGCCTGAGTGGGGCCTCATGTTCAGGTTTCGCCTAAGGCCTCGCAAACTCTAGGGCCACCTCTGATCACAGGAGTACCAAGCAGCTGGTGCCCAAGGTTGAAGAAGGGCCTAACGCTGGGGTAGGGGAAGCCTTTGCAGAGAACAGCAAAGCATCCCATATTTGATAAAATGCAAGCTTTTTGTAATGTACTGTATGTTGGAATGTCCTGAGTGTGACTAAATGCCGCACTGCCCACCAGAGAGCCCTGCACTGCCCACCAGAGATCCCCGCACTGACCACCTGTGAGCCATCCTGAGACCCTGGAGACATGATCCTGAGGCCGTGATCCTGAAGCAACACAGAGTATGTAGCTTCAAACCTTTCTGCATTACTGTATAATCTATTGCTGGGATTTGTAGTCCTCTATAGCTGGTGCAGTTCTGAATTGTCGTATACATAGGCGTGTGCACAACAGACTAGAGTGTTTTTTTAAAGGTTTTAGTTTGAAATGTACCTTGGTGTCCTTCACTAAGGTCTGTACTTTGGAAAATTGCCCTGGTGAGACCCTACAGAACCCTGGTGCTGGTGAGACCCTACAGAGGCCTGGTTTAACCAGGCCTCTGTGGGGTCTAACCAGGGCTCTGTAGGGTCTCATCAGCCCTAGTTAAACCCCACAGAGCCCTGTTGGGACCCTACAAAGCCCTGGTGAGACCCTATAGAGCCCTGGTTGAACCAGGGCTCTTTGAGATTTTTACCAGGGCTCTTTGGGATCTCACCAGGGCTCTGTGGGGTCTAACCAAGCTGGTTAGACCCTACAGAGCCCTGGTGAGACCCCACAGAGCTCTGGTTTAACCAGGGCTCTGTGGGGTTTTACCAGGTTCTGTGGGGTCTAACCAGTCCCCACAGAGTCCTGGTGAGACCACACAGAGTCATGGTTAAACCAGGGTTTTGTATGGTCTTACCATGGCTCTGTGGGGTTTAACCAGGACTGGTGAGACACCACAGAGCCCTGGTGAGACCCTACAGAGCCCTGGTTTATTCAGGGCTCTGTGGGGTCTCACCAGGACTCTGTGGGGGTCTCACCAGCCTGGGGAGACCCCACAGGCCTGAGTGGGGCCTCATGTTCAGGTTTCGCCTAAGGCCTCGCAAACTCTAGGGCCACCTCTGATCACAGGAGTACCAAGCAGCTGGTGCCCAAGGTTGAAGAAGGGCCTAACGCTGGGGTAGGGGAAGCCTTTGCAGAGAACAGCAAAGCATCCCATATTTGATAAAATGCAAGCTTTTTGTAATGTACTGTATGTTGGAATGTCCTGAGTGTGACTAAATGCCGCACTGCCCACCAGAGAGCCCTGCACTGCCCACCAGAGATCCCCGCACTGACCACCTGTGAGCCATCCTGAGACCCTGGAGACATGATCCTGAGGCCGTGATCCTGAAGCAACACAGAGTATGTAGCTTCAAACCTTTCTGCATTACTGTATAATCTATTGCTGGGATTTGTAGTCCTCTATAGCTGGTGCAGTTCTGAATTGTCGTATACATAGGCGTGTGCACAACAGACTAGAGTGTTTTTTTAAAGGTTTTAGTTTGAAATGTACCTTGGTGTCCTTCACTAAGGTCTGTACTTTGGAAAATGACCGCCACAGCCTTGGTCCGTGCCTATGCCTGCATTCCATACCCACTAAATCACGTTTAACCATTTGCTGACCAGGTGTTTCATGAGCAGAAGAAAAATGCCATCTGGCGACGGCAACCCGCCAATGCTGCAGTGCCGTCCGTCTGTTTTTTTTACAACGGGCGGACGGCAAGTGGTTAATCACCACTGGGGTTTTTATTTTTTACTATATTAGGAAAAAATTACCAAACATTTTGGGACTTTTTCATTTTTTTTACATTATGTTATTATACAATTATTATTGCCCAATTTTTTTGTAAAATATAAAAGACGGGGTCACGTCGGGTAAATAGACATCAAACATGTCAAGCTTTCAAATTGCGCGCACCCACCAACATGGGCGCAATCGTCGATTTCGCACAGATGCGCACCCGACGCATGTTTGCATGCGTGTATGTATGGGTGGGGATTTTTAAAAAAGTTTGTTTTTTTAATAATTTTTTATGTGTGACTTTCAATATTTTTTTGGGAAACTTTAATTTTCTTTTCTAATTTGTTTTCACTTAAGTTTATTGCTACCACATAGGGGGCTAAGAAAACCCCATATGTGATAGCAAAGATATGTGACAGGTCCTCTTTATGGAGACATCAGGGGTCTCCAAGACCCCTAATGTCACCTAGGACCCCCAGATAAGCTGATGAAACAGAGATCTGCTTCATCGGCTTCTCTCCAGCTTCTGATGTATATACATCAGTTCAGCATTCTGACAGCGGAGAGGGGACCGGAGGGAGATCTCCCTCTGATTCCTTGTCACAGAGCAACTATGCTGGTCCCCGGCTCGCACCGGGATAGCATGGCCCCGGGACCAGCGTGACAGTGGGAGGGAGGGGACACACATGATCGGCACCCCATACAAGCAATCTGCCAGCTCTATAGCCCCCGGATTGCTTGTATGTTAACAGGCATCACTGCGTGTTTTTAAATGTAGGCATTTTCCCGCTCCCGTGAGTGGTTGTGGCTGAGCAGATATCTAAAGACACCCGCTCAGATCTAGAGAGTTCCTGGCCCGCCGGGGGGTAGTTAAAGAAAATACATTTTCAACATTCACACCATCCACCTACCTTCATCTCACGGTCCCATGACATGAACACACTTTACCACTTAATTGGCTTTCCCCACACAGTGTAATTCATGCTACCACAATGCCACTGAGGTGCATTTGCATGCACTGTTTTTTTCCAATTGCACCACACCAACACACAGCTCTCCTGAGACCCCACACAGCTCTCCTGAGACTCTACAAAGCCCTCCTAAAACCTTCCACACTCCTACTCCTGAGACTCTTTGCAGCCCTCCTCCTGAGACCCAGCGCAGCACTCCTGAGACCGTGCACAGCCTTCTGCACAGACCCTCTGCTGGAGACATCAGACCATCACCCGGAGCAGCACAGAGTATGTAGCTTCCTATTATTCTGCATTGGTGTATGGTTTATTGCTTGGATTTGTATTCCTCTACAGCTGATGGTATTATAATAATAGCTACAGTTATAGAGGACTACAAATCCCAGCAATACATTATAAAGCAATGCCGAATGGCAACCAGCTATAGAGGACTACAGATCCCAGCAATACATGAATGCAGGATAATACTATTATTCTGCATTGCTGTATAATGTATTGCTGGAATTTTTAGTCCTCTATAGCTGGTTGTCATTTTGCATTGCTGTATAATGTGTTGCTGGGATTTGTAGTCTTCTATAGCCCGTTGCCATTCAGCATTGCTGAATAATGTATTGCTGGGATTTTTAGTCCCTTTACAACAGGGGTAGCAAACCTCCAGCTGTGGTGAAACTACAAATCCCTTGATGCATCTCTCTCCGGAAGTCGTGGCTGGAAGAATCTTGGAATGCCTCATGGGATTTGTAGTTCCACCACAGCTGGAGGGCCGGAGGTTTGCTACCCCTGCTTTACAGCTTGGAGTCAGTGGCAGAACTACCAGGGTGCAGTAGTTGCAGCTGGAGCCATGCCCTGGCACTCCACCACTATCCTAAGATCATTACTCTGTATTGTTTTAGAAAAACTGTCACATGACACTAAAAAAAAGTATTGGTAGTTGGTAATGGTGAGTACTTGAGGAAAAGTATCGGTACTCGGCCTGAAACAAATGGTATTGGTGCATCCCTACTCCCATCCATGCCTGTACCGAGGTACGGACATGTAGTAACATGGATAGGAGGCAGAGTTAAAAGACTTCATGTGCGTGAATGTCACCCCACTTGTATTCCTCTAAAACTAGAAGCCCCTCTGCCACTATGGCCGACGGGGCTTGTAGTTCCTCCTTCCTGTGGCTGTGCATGGCTCTGTCCAACTGTAAAATGAAACAGCAGCCTGTGGGGAGAAGGGCCCCGTGATTCAGGTAGTTGGGGGGGAGGGGTTTGCAGTCTGACCATGTTTCACTCTACATATGGGTGTAACATAAAACATGGTCAGCAAAGTGAACTTAGCCTTTAAATTGCAATTTGCTCCTAGTGAGGTAATGCCCCCGTGTTTTGGGGTAGACTGAGCAATGTGGTCAGGGCCGGCACTAGTGTAAGGCTGCAAGGCTTAGTGTAAGGCTTAGATCTCTGAGAGCACGGGGGGGCGGGTGCAAAAATGCACCTCCGCCTGTGTAGGCAAAAATCCTTGCACCGGCCCTGTGCATGCCTACCTGACAGACCCTTCCCCCTTCCTCAATCACATGTTTTATTCATGACCTAAACTTCAGAACAGCAGAAAACTGGTTGTCAGGTACAATATGTACATTTTAATGCAGAATGCACATTGAGGAGACATTGGAGTATGAGAAGGAGCTGAATACAAAGTGACCCCAGTACCACATTAAAGAGGACACAACCTTCTATAGTCATAATAAAGTGCAGGGGCAAACACTGGGATCTGTTTAAAGCTGCCCATACACCTTACAACCATTGCACCACTTTCATTGTGCGATGGTTGTAATGTAATGTTAGGGGAATCCAGCAGGATCGCAGGACACAGGCTTTTCAAATAAAGTAAAGTTTATTAACTGAAATAGCTTCACAGCAGCAACATAACAACACAGGTCATCTTCACTGACCAGCTGGCCAACTCAAACAGCAACTCTTCAGTACAACACAAAAGAACAGTCTCACCGACATGAAGATTTCAGAGCTGCAATCGCAGTCAGTCCCAGACTTCCAGGGTAACTTTCCCAGTCTACAGATTTCAAGCAAGATTAATGACATTCAAGCTCACAGCAGTACACAGATCCCCACTCTCCAACCTCCTCCACACTACTCCTCACCTGCTAGCTACCACTTCCTGTCTATTAAACCCACTCTTCCTCCAGCAGGTGAGTTAACCCCTTCTCATCCTTTAAAGGGACCACAGTCCAAACAGAGGGGAAATATAGCGTCCTTCCAGGACCCAGCCACAGTGTCCTGTACAGTAAGGTGATTCAAATTTCGACCTGCCCTTCTTGGACAGGCAGATTATACCTGAGATCTTCGCAAGTCCTCCCCGCTGAGAGGAGGGCTTGCAGATAATTGCAATGGTGAGCCGGCGGTGTGCGCTTGTGTACCTCGGGTCGTGCTGCTTTTGTCTTGCGATCGCGCTACCAACCCACCGAAAATCATACGATTTTCGGTCGGGTTATCTAGCATGCTCATTATATGAAAATCGTGTGACTGTACAGTAAATGCGGTCGCATGCTGCCCATACACCTTACGATTATCGTACGATTGCAGGATCACCCGCGATTATCGTACGATTGCAGGATCACCCGCGATTATCGTACGATCGCAGGATCACCCGCGAATATCGTACGATAATTGTCAGGTGTATGGGCAGTTTAAGAACATAAGGAGAAAGCACTGAGAAGAGGGGAGGGGGGAGAGGCCCAGAACCTGTGTGCTGAAATGTCTGTACATTAGCGAAATGGATTATAATAGAGAATATTACTAGGGCTGCAACAACTAATCTACATAATCGATTATAACTGCGCAATGCAGAATACCACCAGCTATAATGTATTGCTGGGATTTGTTGTATTTCTATATAGTTGGTGATATTCTGCATTGTGCTGTATAATGTACTATTGCTGGGTTTTGGAGTCCTCTTTAGCCGGTGCCGTTCTGCATTCATTGCTATATAATTTTTTTCACTTTTCCATTTCACTATATTGTTACCCACACTTTTTTTTTCTTTTTTACTTCCACGGCTCCAAGCTTGCTCCTGTGATGGAGTGCAATCTCAATACAAACCAGTAGTCCATCACTGGAGCCATTTTTAAAAATGTATTTTATTTTATTATTTTATCTGATTAACCGATTAATCAAACTTAATAATCGGCTAACTAATCGATTTTGAAAATAATCGTTAGCTGCAGCTCTAAATATTACAATGTAATGCAGGGGTGTGGAATTCCTATCGCTCGGGACAGGCAGTCCAGGGTGCCGGGCGAGTAGTTTTTTTTTCTACAGTGAGGGCTGGTTCACACCACAAAGGCTGCGTTCCGGAGTGCTCGGCCTCTGAAATGCACTGGAAGGCAAGCTGGCCGGCTCCCTGCATTCGGGGGGGTGGCGGTGCATTGAAATCAATGGCACCGCAGTCACTCCCGCAGTGCGATCGCCTAGTGCCTGCGTTCCGTTCCAGTGCGATCTGCAAAAATACTGCAAGCACTATATTTGCAGATCGCACTGGACCGGAACGCAAGCACTAATGTGCATGCGTTCCGGGTGCGGGCGATTGTACTGCGAGGAAGGGGCGTGACTGCAGTGCCATTCAATGCACCGCCATGCCCCCTCCCACCCCTGAATGCAGGGAGCCAGCCAGCTTGCATTCCAGAGGTTGAACGCCCTGGAACACAGCCTTTGTGTTGTGAATCGGCCCTTATCCCGGCTTTGGGCGGGCAGCAAGGCTAAATGTAAAGTGGGAGCCATTTTGTACAGGTGATCTTCAGCGGCAGTACAGCCATCCAAAATCACTTGTAACCAGCCTGATTCTCCCTCTCCTCCCCTCTCTCTCCGGTGGCCGTGTCCCCAGCCGCTCCCTCTAATATTGCTCCCTGCCCGCTGGATCCCTTTCTGCCGTGCTCTTTGGGGTCCCCCGCTCTTCTGGAGGATCACGGCAAACTTGATCAGAATGGAGAGCGGGGAGCAGAGTAGAGAATGTCCGTTTTCTGCTCTGCTCCGTGTGAGCAGTGACACACGAATGCTGTACTCACAGACTCCTGTCACAGGAGAATGAGCACAGTACTGTGCAAGAACTCCTGTGTTGGAGGTGAGAGAACCTGTCACCTCAAAATGCTATCACACAGGGGCTCCTGTGTAATATCAGTGTAGTCAAGTGAAAAAAAATTGTCAAAAAATAAACAACTAAAAATGTAAATAGATCAAAATGTAAAAAATAAAAAAGGTGATAAGTAAAAAATTAAGTAAAAACATAGTAAAAAAGTAATAAAAATTTAAACCAAACCCCTGCCCCCACCACCTGCATTCGAATAAACACGTGCAGTGGGCATTGTGCGTGTGTGAGCGGAGTGGGCGACCCGTGACCATGCGGCAATGGGGGGGGGGGGGGGGGGGGCAGGCCTAAAGCTGTGTAAGGGGCCCCAAATTTTCTGATGGCTGCCCTGGTGACACCACACAAGTCACATATATCTGCAAATGATAGTGTGAGAGTAATAAATCTGGGGTCATACTGATAACTCTAAAATGATGAGTGGTAAATGATTTTAAAGCATCACCTGTGGGCAATGTTGAGTACTGTAGTCTTTGGCCATGTCATGGGCGCACACAATTTTAAGGTTTGACATGTTTGGTATCTATTTAGCCAATGCAATTCCATATTTTATATTTTCCCAAAAAAACATTTTAGTATATTTTTTCCTAAAAATATTGATTTTATTAATGTTTTAAGCTGTGCAAATATTATGCAACATAAAAATTTGCTGCTAGCATTTTTTTTTATTATACAGGACCTTTGCTTTTGCATGAATAGACATACAAATAAATGTACCCTCCTGGCCCTCTCTATTCTGTGCATCACTGTATGCTGTGCTGTAAGTCAGTGATCAGGCTTCTATAGGAACACCAGAGCTGAGATGTCCTCCTTCCTAAGTTTACACAAGAGGCAGATATCAATTACCGCCTACAGAAAGCTGAAGAGGACATTACAGCACTGGGAAATGATCATTGAGTTGCTCGGCAGCTTATAGCACCTTCTGCATTAGAGTTCTTTTATTACTCAAAAAAGATTAGTGACAACTAGAAAATAACTTTTTTTATGTCCAATCTTGCATTTTAGTTTAACTCTAAACTAGGGTTGCCATCTTTTCTTTCAGTGAAACCCGAACACTAGTGCCATGCGCGGCAATTTTTTTCTTTTGGAGAATATAGAGGAGAGAGCGAGGAGGTCAGCCAGGAGTAAGTTGACTGGCTACAGAGGACTACAAATCTCAGCAATACATTATAGAGCAATACAAAATTATATGAAGCTACATACTCTGCGTTGCTCAGGGTGGCAGCCTGATGTTTCCAAGGTCTCAAGTGGCCTGTGCGGGCTCTCAGGTGGGCTGTGCTGGCTCTCAAGTGGGCTGTGTGAACTCTCGGGTGGGCTGTGTGAACTCTCGGGTGGGCTGTGTGGACTCTCAGGTGGGCTTTGCGGTCTCTCAGGTGGGCTTTACGGTCTCTCAGGTGGGCTTTGCAGTCTCTCAGGTGGGCTTTGCAGTCTCAGGTGGGCTATGCGAACCCTCAGGTGGGCTATGCGAACCCTCAGGTGGGCTATACGAACCCTCAGGTGGGCTGTGCATGCTCTCAGGTGGGCTTTGCGGTCTCTCAGGTGGGCTTTGCGGTCTCTCAGGTGGGCTTTACGGTCTCTCAGGTGGGCTTTAGTGTCTCTCAGGTGGGCTTTGCAGTCTCTCAGGTGGGCTATGCGAACCCTCAGGTGGGCTATGCGAAGTCTCAGGTGGGCTATGCGAACCCTCAGGTGGGCTATGCGAACCCTCAGATGGGCTATACGAACCCTCAGGTGGGGTGTGCGGCCTCTCTGGTGGGCTTTTCAGTCTCTCAGGTGGGCTTTGCGGTCTCTCAGGTGGGCTATGCGAACCCTCAGGTGGGCTATGCGAACCCTCAGGTGGGCTATGCGAACCCTCAGGTGGGCTATGCGAACCCTCAGGTGGGCTATGCGAACCCTCAGGTGGGCTATGCAGACTCTCTGGTGGGCTATGCGGACTCTCCGGTGGGCTATACAGACATTTAGGTGGCTGTGTGGACACTCAGAGTCTTTTCCAGATATTTGATCTCCAAAACTGTGTAAGAAAATATAAAGCACCCAGGGGTCTCATTAAAAGTGAATTAAACTGTTGGGCTGCAAAAAGGCATGAAAGAGCTATACAATATCTCTGCTAACCACAGAGGCTGACAGCCACACACACACGGCAGATAGAGATACAAGAGAAAGACAAGCCGAGATGCCTTTCCTGTGCGGAAACACTGCCAGGTCTGTATCATCTTCTACAACATTAAAAGGGGGGAAGGTGCTGAATTTGCATATCAAATAACCGCATGATTTACATATGAATGAGTCACAGGCTTATTCATATGTAAATAGTGCCACAGATTCATATGTAAATATTACAGCCAAGTTTTTTTCTTCCAATTTTGGAATGCCCTATCTGCCTGACATGTTGTGTCCCGGACTAAGCTGCTATGTGACCCGGACACAGCCTTCTAAACCCGTCCTGTCTGGGTCAATCCTGGACAGGTGGAGCCCCTACTCTAAACAGGTTACATGGTAATTATGATGTAAGTCACCTATACTGTTTTGTGTATCTATGCCTTATGGCTGATACACATTTATGCATGCATGGGTCTTTAACAAGCATAAGTGTATGAAAAAACATACCTGCATTATCTTTGGACAATGCCGCTTACCACAATGTCAGAGCATTCACATCAGTTGTTTATTCTGTACATGTGTATGCCACTCAGAATGAATTGCAACAAACAGCAAAACACGTACAGTATATAGTGCCTGACATGCTGCGGCAACTGCAATTGCATTATTGCGTATTGTGGTAATACATGCTTTAATATGTATCTTCCAGCAAAGTTAATTTCCATAACTTAACCCCTTCATGACTGAGCTAGTTTTTAGTTTCTGTTCCTAAATGACTGACACACTTTTTACATTTTTGCTGTGTGATTCTTCCACAGCAGCAAGTTTTTGATTATTATTATTATTTTTAGATTTTTTTTAATAATAATTATAGTATAAAAATATATTTATATGTAAAAGTTTTATTTTCCTAATTTTTTGTACACTTTATTTTTTTTTACACTTTCTAAAAAAAAATAAGTGTAAAAAAAAAAAAAAAATGTTGTCAGTTTATATCACTCAGTCACTATGTGTGTGTGTCACTGCTACCTCTCTGCTATCTTCAGCTGTCAGATATGGGATCGCTATTTAGCGAACCCGTATCTGAATGTAAATGCTTCATTTTTTCATTAATGAAAGAAAGAAGCTTTTACAAAAGCTTGACTATTTCAAGCTTTTGTAAATATTGACAATATTGAGGCATTCATTAATGACTGGTAACTGCTGAGAATCAGCAGTTACCAGCATTACAGAGGCTGATATAACTCGGCACGTACAGTGTACGTGGCCAGTCATATAGCCACTTTGTGACGGGACGTACACTGTACGTCTCCCGTCACGAAGGGGTTAAACCAGGGACAAGGCACAAAATAAATTTGTAGTGAACCCTAATTTCTTTGTAATAACCTTAACATTTTTGTTAATCCTAATTAACTTTTACAAAGCTATCTCTTAGCTATATGTAAATTTTTTAGTGTGTGTATTTTAACTTCCTAAATTTGTGTTTTTATAGCACCAAATTAAAAAGCTCAAGGATAGGTTTGGCATCCTCATCATAGGTGTCAGAGGACCGTGTCCCAGAATTGCTCACAGTGAACATGGTGTATTTCTTTTACAATATTTTATGCTGAACATTTGCACCCATATGATGGGATGTACAAGTATAATCATATTTAATTATGTTGGTCCCTAGTGGATATTTAAGTCTATAATCTGCATTTTCTCTGTGCTTGTTAAAATTGCCAAATTTTAGCTTGGCCATCAATGGTGCAAACCTGGAGCTGGTCCATAGCAGCAAATGGGTTAAATATAAGAAAAAGGACAAATCCTTTCAGTCCAGACTCATTTAGCTGGAAATGAGCCAACTTGGAAGCCCTACAGATATATTCAAAAAGCTTACATTTCTTTGGTTTCCATAACGTATCCATGTGGTTAACATATTTGGTCATTAAAGCAAGAAGGCTTCAAAAGTCTTCCATCTGGAAATTAAATTAGTATCATAAATGCTTTATGCCATAGGGCTGACAATACCCCATTATGTTATATTTTAGTCTGTTGCATGCTCTCCATTTTCTGTTCAGACCTGTGTATGTTGGAAGCCGCAGCGAAATGTCAAACCAGGTCACCCTGGTAGATTGCATAGGCAGCAGAG
Organism: Nanorana parkeri; assembly: GCF_000935625.1. Lineage (NCBI taxonomy): Eukaryota > Metazoa > Chordata > Amphibia > Anura > Dicroglossidae > Nanorana > Nanorana parkeri. The sequence goes on along the minus strand of NW_017307578.1, from coordinate 242,329 downwards.
GCATAAGACTTTACTAAATGCTTCTTAAAGTGATATTAAAGTCGAAAGGTTTCAAATGCTGATTAAATCCCTTACAATGTACTCTGCTTCTTGATGTTTAAAAGTTTTAGCTTTCTGCAGAAAAAGCTGGTCCCCTGTGCACTGTCCCTGATATCCTGTTTTAGGGTTGCTCCTTTCCCTTGCAGGGTTCTATAGATCTGCCCTTGTGTGTGCTAGTAAGCTGTGAAGGTCTCCACAAACATACAGGCACACCAGGGCAAGATACTCCCCTCCCCCCTGCTCCCCACTCCTCCTCCTTCCTCCCTTCTTCAAACTAGTAGATGGACAGCAGTTAGCGACTGCTCTGTCCCTTGTGATCTTGTACTGGACAGGAAATTCCGGGAAGCTGAACTGAGAGAGTTGGAACTGTTTGAAAACATGATGACTGTAAGTGTTTGGGCAAACATTCTTATAGAAATACTTTGCTGTGTGATGTATCGTCGTCTGAAAAAGAAAGTACAACCTCTTTGAATTCTATGGTTTTACATATTAGGACATACAAAAATCAGCTGATCCTTAGCAGGTCTTAAAATTAGGTAAATACAACCTCAGATGAACAACAGCACATCACGTGACGCCGAGTTGCATGGGCATTTGTTTATGCACAGCTCTTTTAAGGTCCCGCCACAACATTTCAATTGGGTTGAGGTCTGGACTTTGACTGGGCCATTGCAGCATCTTCATTCTTTTTTTTTTTCATCCATTCTATTGTAGATTTACTGATGTGCTTGGGATCATTGTCCTGTTGCATGACCCAGTTTTGGCCAAGCTTTTGCTGTCGGACAGATGGCCCCATATTTGACTTTAGAATACTTTGGTGTACAGGGGAGTTCATGGTCGACTCGATGACTGCAAGGTACCCAGGTCCTGTGGCTGCAAAACAAGCCCATATCATCAGCCTTCCACCACCTTGCTTGACAGTTGGTATGAGGTGTTTGTGCTAATATGCTATGTTTGGGTTTTGCCAAACATGGCTCTGTGCAAATATAGCCAAACATCTCTTCTTTGGTCTTGTGTGTCCAAATTACATTGTTTCAGAGGTCTTGTGGTTTGTTCAGATCCAACTTTGCAAACCTAAGCTGTACTGCCATGTTTATTTTAGAGAGAGGAGGCTTTTTCCTGTCAATCCTTCCAAAAAAACATTGTTCAGTTTTTTCTAAATGTACTGTCTTGAACTATAACATGCTAACTGAGGCTTGCAGAGTCTGAGCTGTACCTCTTGGGTTTTTTGCAATTTCTCTGAGCATTGCACAGCCTTATTTTGAGGGGGGATTTGCTGAGATGGCTAATCCTGGGAAGATTGGCAACTGTCTTGAATGTTTTCAACTTGTGAATAATTTTCTTCACTGTAGAATGATGGACTTTAAATTGTTTTTGAAATGGCCTTATAACCCTTCCCAGATTGATGGGCAGCAACAATTGCTTATGTAAGGTGATTACTGATGTCTTTCCTCCTTAGCATTGTGTTAACACACCTAAATGCTCTAGACCAGCAAACTTCTAAAACTTCAGCTTCAAGGCTCTGTTCACACCTAGGCGTTTCTACCGCGATCCGCGGTAAAAAAAAATGCGCAACAAACGAGCATTTCCGAGGGCTACTTGGCTGTATCCCAATGGAAACGCGCGACAAAAACGCCGCAAAGAAGCTCATGTACCTTTTCAGGCATAGGCCGTTTTGTAGCGCGTTCAGACGGGCTGAAATACGGCAAGGTGTGAACCATACCCATAGCAAAAAAATTGGATTTTCATGTTTGAGCGTTTTGTAGATCGTTCGTAGAGCGTTGAACGCGCTACACAACGTACAGGTGTGAACCAGGCCTAACAGTCACACTTGCTGATGAACAATTAATCAAAGGCATCTGATTAGCAGCATCTGGCCTCTGGCCATTTAGCCTTTTAATTCCTATGGAAGGGTGTCCTGATACTTAAAACTAGGGATGCACCAATACCAAGTACCGTACTCGGCACAAGTACAAGTACAGATACTTTTCCAGCTCCAAGACTAGACTAGAGAAAAATTCAAAAATTAGGAGGCAGCTGTCATTTGTAAGGAGCACACGGAGCTCCTGGGATTTGTACATCTCTGTTTTAATGTATGATTTGTTTTTATAAATATAAATAAAGGGATGCACCGATACCAGTTTTGCAAGTACAAGTACTGATTCCTTTTTTTGTTTATTGCCATGTGACAGTTTTTCTAAAACAATACGGACTAATGATTTCAGGACAGTGGTGGAGAACCAGAGCCAGGTCCCAGCTGCAACCCCGGTAGTTCTCATGAAAATGCCAAGTATCTGCACTGGTACTCGAAAAGTATCTGTGCATCCCTATTTAAAACCATAGAATTCAAAGAAGATGTACTTTCTTTTTCACATGACTGTATATTTGTTTGATCTGGATTCATTATTGAATAAAAGTTTAAGAGTTTAACACTACTTTAATTTGTTTCTTGGTGTACTTTTTTCATATTTTATAAATGTAACTGTAGATCACTGTTAACAACCTCCATTTAATTAAGTTATGTAATGATTAAAAAATAATTTGGTGTATAGTATATTCTAATAGTACCTTCACCTCAATTATTCTGCACATTAGCAATCAGAAAGGGACTGCTTTCATAGATAATCAGACTTTACTGCAGTGCTGTGAATCTAGCAAATGAGATTTGTTGATTGGGAGAAAGGCCACAGAAATTACCAGTAATTATGGATAGGATTTAGCTTTTGCAGAAATTTTTCAGATTTTAATTCAAACCAGATACATTTTGGATGAATTCACCCAGGAGAATTTTGGCTCCCACCCATCACGCCTTTTGCACCATTTAACCCTTTGGCCAGCAAAGTCACACAGCCAATAGCAGGGGTGAGGACAGGATATCCCAGCCACTCAATATAAAGAGGATTGGCTGAAAGCAGCTATAATGTTAGTGTGTATGAGCTGCTATATAGAAACAATATGGAGAGGTCATTGATTACATAAGGAGAGAATAGAAAATACACTCCCCTCACAGCCGAATAGCCAGCGGAGGATTGATGTGTTCTAATCTAACAAATGAAAATACCTCAGTGTCCCAAAAATTATCCCATAATCAATGCATCTACACTGAGTGGCCATATTATTATGACCGCCTGACGTTTGTAGGCAAATTAGCTATAATTTGGCGCTGAAGTTGCTAGACGGCCAGACCATTATAAATAGGGAAGCAGGTTGTTTACCACGACAGTAGAAGTGATTTTTTTCTGAAGATATGGGTAAACAACGCAATTTAACAGCCTTTGAACGTGGGATGATTGTTGGCGCGAGCCATGGAGCGAGTATCAGCAAAACAGCAGAATTCGTTAAATGTTCAAGAGCAGCTGTTGTTAAAGTGTTTAAAGACTGGACTGTCAGCTGAAAATCTGGGTCTGAACGTGAGAATTGTGGCCGTCAGCGACTAGTCAATGTTAGGGCAGAACGGAGAGTGGCAAGACTGGTACAAGACAACAGAAGGGCAAAAGTGCACTGTCAGATTCCTCGCATCACCTTTCAACATCTCGTGGAGTCACGAGGCGGCCCAAAAAAGTCATCTCGTGGAGTTATCTCGTGGCCCAACGAAGTACTGATGGGGTGGTCATAATAATCTGGCCACTCAGTGTATATAAACAGTGATTGTATATCATAAAGTGCAAAGAGGAGAGGAGCTGAGGATTGCTTCTATAAACTGGAGGATCTGGTGACTGGATTAGAAAGATTGATTGCACGAAGGTGGAGCACGGAAAAACATCATTCGGAACTAATATATTCATGCAACTGTTTTTATGCACTCTAGCACTTTATGAACTATTTGCACTTTATGCTATACAATCAGTGGTGTCACAAGGGGGGTGGGGCCCGCACCCGGGTGACACCATTGGGGGGTGACACCAAAATGACTGACAGTCATTTTGGTGTCACCCCCCTCTGAAAAGTCTGGCGCTCGGTCATGGACCGATCGCCCGACAGTATCAGGAGAGAGGAGAGGACCCGGTGGCATACCTTATCCCGCAGGGTGACTGTCCCCTCCTCTCTCTGCCGGCGTCCATCACCAAGATGGTCCGCCGGCAGGTATCAGAAGACTGCCGCGCGTGCACGATGACGTCATCGCGCACCCGCGTTGTGACGTCACGAGTACGTGCGGTGACGTCTCGGCGGGTGACACTCGGTTACCGCTCCGGGTGTCACCCAGCCTCGGGACGCCCCTGCATACAATCAATTTTTATATAGATGCATTGATTATGGGATCATTTTTGGACACTAAGGTATTTTCATTTGTTGGATTAGAACACATCAATCCTCCACTGGGTATTCGGTGGTGATGATCATAGAGGAGAGAGATAGTGCAGGTGTATTTTGTTTTATATTGTTTGGTTAGAGGAATAATTCACATGTCCTCTGGCTTTTCACTGCAGCTGTCACAATATACAGGTGAAACTCGAATAATTAGAATATCGTGCAAAGTTCATTTATTTCACTAATGCAACTTAAAAGGTGAAACTAATATATGAGATAGACTCATTACATGCAAAACAAGATAATTCAAGCTGTGATTTGTCATAATTGTGATGATTATGGCTTACAGCTCATGAAATCCCCAAGAACCCCAAATCCACAACCTCAAAAAAGTAGATTATTACATGCAATCAATAAAACAAGGATGGTACATAGAACAATATCGGACCTCTGAAAAATACAAGCATTCATATGTACTCAGTACTTGGTTTGGGCCCCTTTTACAG